>NC_068345.1:5657529-5957920 GCF_014633365.1 Diospyros lotus
ATAAGCAGAGGGCACAAGAAGATAAGGTTCTGATGGGACCCTCAAACATGACTAAACTAATTAATGGCATGCTGCATTGATTCCACGTGAAAGAAATGTTCATTGAAACTTTCCCAATTTCTAAGGTATTTTAAAGAAAGGTAAAATATATATTATTAAGAGGATAAAAGTTACCATCTAACCCAACAAATAGTTGGTCTCTACCTTTTATTTTCATCTTTCTCTTCATTTAATATTTAGTTTATTGTTTGTTCTGTTAGTTTTGCTCAAATATGACACTACACATTAAAGGAGAGATCTTGTGGAGGTTTTCAAGATAAGACAACGCCAAACAGAGCGCAAAGCCACCCACCACCCAGCTAGACTAAAAATAGACAGAGAATGAGATTAGTCAGTGTGTATATATATATATATATATATAGCATTACCTAGGTTGTAGTCCTTATCAATGTTTTAAAAATCAAATCGAAAAACGAACTGGTCTATTAATTAGGTCACGGATCAATTGGTTCGACCGGTTAAATCGGAATGGTGTAGTCCTTATCAATGTTTTAAAAATCAAATCGAAAAACGAACTGGTCTATTAATTAGGTCACGGATCAATTAGTTCGACCGGTTAAATCGGAATGGTTTGACTGGATGATGTCATATATATATATATATTAATATATATTTGAAATAGTAATATTTTATATATTATTATGAGAAATGTTATTATTAATTAATATACAACTAATATTTTATATATAATTATTATATATGTTATTAAAGAATTAATTAAGAATTAAAATTCTAAAAATAAGTGAGATGGTGAAAAAAATTGAGGTCAACCCAGTTCTCGATTCATCGGTCCAATTGAATTTTGATTGAATTAAAGGAAATTTAGTTTTTTGAGTCAAATTGGATTCAGTAGGCCACTGATTCCAGGTTAAACCGGTCCGATCCGATTTTTAAAACAATGGTTCTTATATGCTCTCTTGTTATTCGTATTCTCAATTTTAATAGAGGAAATAAATCTCAAATAAAGATTTTATTTTAATACGCAGAACAAGAAATCAAACTCATAATTTATTAGTGTGAATTCTAATTTATCATATTCTAATAACTTTAACTTGTGCCATGATAACTATATGTACATTACTTTAACCCTATTATCATGTAATATTTTTATTTAAAATTAATAAAAACTTGGGATGGTGCGAAAAGGAAAGTTGGTTGACTTAAAGAGGGGTTAACGCATTAGTTATTTAGAATATTTTAAACTATTTTCTTACTAAAAATAATTCAATACAGAGTCAATAATTTCTCTGTTATTAAATTGAACCGATCGAGTAACTCACTTTAATAATTATATATATAATTATATAACCGGTTCGAATCCAATTCGCTTAATGTAAAGGACCGAATGATTCAATTTATTTTGATGCTTCTCATCAAGAACCCCATAAACATCCCTAAATTAATTTCTCCATAAATAAAGGAAGGTGATCATCATCCCGGCCCCAATTGCTATATATGAATCTATATATATGCCCTTGAATAGAAAAACTCATACAAATCAAACCCAATCCAGAAACTGCTATATGCTAAGATACCCACTGGAAAGAAGAAGCTTAAATCAGCGATGAATCAACTTACTGTGCCTGGCACGAATCCCATTTTCTCCGTCAACTTATCCATCACTCAGCGGCTTTGGGTCGACGGCGAGACCATCTCCTCGGCTGGCGCCACCGTCGCTGCCATTGCCAGAAAACCCCGCTCCAGGGCAACAGAAGAAGATACAAGCCATGCGCTCAAAGATCATTCTCTTCACAGGCCTTCTTCTCGCCGGATTCACGCTACCTTTCTTGGGCTTAAAACGCGGCTCCGCCTGCTGCTTATGAGCTTCTTCTTCCGCCACGGCCTTCTCTTCCCCTGCCATCCCTGCAATCTCTCTCCGAGCTAGACTGAATTCTCTGCAATATATATAACTCAAGCAGGAGCCAATGGAAGTGAAACTTGGTGTCGAAGTTGATATAGAAGCAACGTTTGTCAATACCCGTTGCCAAGTGTACTTTTCACAATAGTAGATATGTACGTGCTACTTTCTAATTGGGTGGGGACAATACATTGATACTGTTTTGGGTCAAGTCTTTGAGTGCCATTTTGCGCACCCCATTTAACGCGGCGGGGGGGCCGCCCCGCCTAGCCTTGCGCTAACGCCTCCTTTCTCCTCTCCTCTCGCTGCCATGCCGCCGCCGCCGCACGCAACCCTCTCATTGTCACCTTGGTTCGCCAACCATTTCAAAGGGAGGATGCAACGGTGATACGATATGAGGTGGTGAGAATGCAACGACAACGGCAAGATAACAAGGCGACAAAGATGAAATAGTAACAGCGAGAGAGTCAACGACAATAGCAAGGGAAGGGAAAAGAAGAGAGAGAGGAATTTAGGAGAGAGAGAGATAGGGTGGGCCAGGGTGGTGGGAGAGTAAAGTTATTCCGCGTTAAATGGGAGTAAACAAAATGGCACTCCAAGTCTTTGTTGCATGAACCTAGATGTCAATAGAATAACACTAAAAAGACATTTATGTATTATCAACTGAAAATATGCGCATAGATGCTATCTCAAAAGTAAGTCTTTGCTCGTAAAAGACATCACAAGACTTGGGAGTACACAAGCGGTGCGGCATAACTATAGCGGAACATATCCAAAGCACTTTCAATTATATGGGCACTACTACGATACCCCCAATTGGGTACTTACAAACAAATGATGCATTATGCATCTTAGCTGTCAGGAGAACGGATTGAAAGCACTCTCAATTACATGGGCATTGTTATGGTATCCCTTTGGATACTTGTACCCAAATGCTGTAGTGTAATAAAAGAGAGGGTGTAACACTAACGGTGAGATGTAAAAAAAAAAAAAAAGCTATTAGAATTTGGTAATTATTTGTTGAAAGTTGAGTAATATTATGTTATTATCCATTCATTAGATGTGCGATGTACAAGAATTTAGAAAAGACATGGATGTTGGATATATATATATATATATAGAGAGAGAGAGAGAGAGAGAGAGGATGGGGGACAGTGACATGAAGTGGAGCTGCAGACGGACTTCAGAAATAATTAATTTCGAAAAGTAAACAGAAATAAAATAAGCAGAGGATGCAAGATGAGAAGGTTCTGATGGGACCCCCAAACATAACTAAACTAATTAATTCCATGTGAAAGAAATGTTCATTGAAACTTTCCCAATTTCTAAGGTATTTTAAAGAAAGGTAAAATATATTATTAGGAGGATAAAAGTTACCATCGAACCCAACAAAATAATTGTTCTCTACTTTTTATTTTTATTTTTCTCTTCATTTAATATTTAATATATTATTTTTCAATTAGGTTTGTCCAAATATGACATCACACACGTGAATTGGGTGTTTATAAATTTTAAAAATTTTGTGAAAGTTTTCGAGATAAATACGAAGATAATGAAATATAAACAAAACAAAAAAAACAACCAAAATATGTTGAAGAAATAAAAAAATTTAGAGTGGTTTGACTAAACCTAACATACTCCACTACTCTAGGTAGTCCCTCTAGTATAAATTGTTAGAAATTACAATCTCCTACACAAGTAGGTTGGTCTATCACAAACGTTAAGAATTACAACAAATACAAAGAGAAGATATGAGAGTTGACATTCTTATTTATAATGTTTCTCAATTAAATACACAAAAGTTTTAACAAGATTTTACTAATGATATATATATATATATATGTAGCTTTTTAAGAGAAAAAAGAAAACATAAGCACTAATGAGAAGAATAAATACAATTTTAAACTCCAATCACTTTATTCCTATTCATTAACCTCTCTAGTGCATCCATGAGCTAGTATTTATAGGTTTCTCCTGTGTTTTAAAGAAACTAGCCGTTATAGAGTCGTTGGAGAATTAAAGAGTGTAAAAATTAGCCGTTAACACATGTTAGTAAAGGAAATAGTTGATAGTTTCACTAAATTGGTCGACAATTTACTTCAAAAAATTTGAAGCACATAATGGGTTTGGGGAAACCATCGACTCTCTTATAAAAGAGGTTGATTTTTTTTTGACAAATAGTCGACAATTTGAAACATAAAGTCGACAGTTTTAAGAGACAATTAACAATATATAGTCATTGTTAACTATTTTTGAATTTCGAATAAAACAATCAAGAACATGAAAAACAAAGATTGTCGATTGTTTTTGTTCTTAAGCTTAAAATGATCAATATTTTTAAACAGCAAGTTGATAGATTTTGATCTTTAAGATAGCCTAAATATAAAGGCAAAAAATGGTCAATAGTTCAACTAACATAGTCGACAGTTTTGGCTTCAAATAAAGTGTTCATGATATGAAAAATATTTTGACATTCTTAACATATTTGATATCAAAATAAATATAAAATATTTTGTAAACATTCAAAGCATATATCATTTGACATTGATTGAATTAATCATTTTTTATTTTTAAAGATAAAATATAATTCATTTCTAAATATCAAATATATAAAAATTTTCATTATCAAAATATCATCAAAAACAAAACAACATTTTCTAGAAAAAGGAAAAATCTAAGTGATTAAGAACACAAAAAAGATCTAATAAAAATTGTTACATCCAAAAAGGTGGGTCCAAGGTTAAGACAGGCTAGAGGAATAAATCCAAAGAGGAAGGCTTTAGAGATCTTCCCGACAAAGTAGTCATCGGAAAACTTTCTTGGGAGCCTCTCTCAAGTACTCTTAAAGAGACTCTCCTAGAAGTTTCTCCTTAGTTTTAAAGATATAGTATTTGGGGAATCTCCTAAATAATGTGTCAACCCGTCTCCTAGATCTTTGCCTAGCGATAAAAAACAAACAACTCTAGAAAACGTGGAGTGGAGCCAGGTTAGCTTTCTCCTTTTAGATTCTTTAAATCTTGTTGCAAATCTTCCTGTGATTTTCGAAGACTAAGAATCATTTGATGGCTCCCAATTCAGATCTTACATGCACGGATATCAAATAATACCAAATGAAGGAAACCATTGGAATTTCAAGTACTGTTGCAGGCAAAAGTCAATTCCCACGTCTTTTGTTTGTTTTCATTGAAGTCTTCTGAGCCTGACTTGTAAGATTTTATCTTCAAGTTTTTTTTGGGATTAAGGAATCATTCTTTATTTAATTATAACCCACATTACTCATTTACTTACTTGTTTAATGTGAAATTATTCCTCTCCTGTGACGAGCAAATTAAACAAATATTCTTTATTAATACAAAAAAAATTATAAGGATGATCGGCATTAACTTTTCCATTTAAACATAATTATAATCATCTCTATCTATTGAGAAATCTAGATAAGGATGAAATGAGTTTGTCTCCTTTGAATGGTAACATAAAATTAAAAATGTCCTTCAATGTTAACACAATTAAAAAAGAAAATTGTTGGGAGTGAAAATTCCAGTTATATACCATATTAGTTTCATTGGTTAACCCAAAATAAGTTTCTTTACGAGTGAAAATTGTCGGGAAAAGGTACAAAAATCGTCAAGAAAATGTTTTTCTACAATTCCACTAATTGTCGAGAGATAGACATCGAGAAACTATTGAAAAGAGTTTTTTTTTAACTATAAAAGAAAATTGTCGACAAAACTCAGCGCAAGCTGGCGATTGTATTGATCTAGTAATGATTCTTATTGCCAACCATATTCATGACTTTTTCAATAATTACAAACTATCAAGACTGGTATGCTTTATCACCAATTTACAACCACCAGTAAAATTTTCATGTTTTTCTGATAATTTATAACTATCGATAAAGTTTAAGTATTTTCTCAACGATTGAATGGGTAGACAAAAAAATAAAAATTTTAAAAATTAAATATGCAATAAAAACTTAGAAAACATATCATTTAATCTCGAATTAAATAGCAAATTTATATAAAATTAGATTTCAAAGGCATAAAAAATAAGAATAAAAGTTATGATAAAATGAAATGCATCAATAGAAGTAATTTATTTCTTTTTTTTTTGTGTGTGTTTACTAAGAAGGTAAGAATAAACTTGAATAAAAAAACAACTAACAATTAACTAGTAAAAGTAGGAATAGAACAAAGGTAGGATATCTAATAATTATAGAAAAACTTAACCACAACAACCAAATTTAATCCTATATATGACATTTTCCTATATTAGTTTATTATCGACAAATCATTGCAAAATTAGCAAAACCCAAAGATCAAAGGGAGAAATACATAAATAATCTAAAAAAAATTTAGAAAATTGTTTTTAACCACTTTTTAGTAAAAAAATATTTTTGATAAATCAAACAAACTGATTGCACTCTATAGCCACTTTTATGTGAGATGCCTAAAATATCTTTAATGAGATTTTAAATTGAAAAGCCCACATTATCCTTATCTTCATTTACCAAAATACCCATGTCTTTTTCATATTGCCTTTCTCTTCTCTCTCATCTTCCAACGTTCACGTTACTCTCTTTCTCTCCATTGTCAAATCATCCAAACTCAGTCATTCATTATACTTTTAATTTTTTTACTTGTTAGGTCATTTAACAACCTTCATCAATCATAACGACCTCATTGAAATCTCATTCAATAAGATTCATTCTCTCCAATAAACAATTTCACTGACTGAATATCTAAGGATTGATTTTATTTCTATTTGTTTTGTTTTGTGATCACATTGCTTATAAAGGCTGTGTAGTATGATTGTGCTTGTGAATAGAACATATTTTGATAGAAATCTTTCTAGATCTATACTGATTTCTAAGAAAAAAAAAATTCAAAATTGCACAACGTCATCGGGTATTGTGGGGCCACAAAACCTGATTTTTTAATAAAAATGGATTTTTTGATCTTTTTTTTTTTGAGCCATGGGATTTTTCAAAGTTACCCAATAAAAAATGATGTTTTTTACATTTTTTGGCTTAATTGAATTTATAATTCACAATAAACAATAGAATGATAATAAAACACAACCAATACATGATTAAATGTTCTAACTACTAATAACATTGGATTAAATTGATGTAATGATTATAAAATTTACCCAAAAATACAAGTATAATTTTTAAACAATAATTTATTTTTGGAACTATTGGATAACTTGAAAAAATCCCATGGCCAAGAAAAGAAAAAAAAAATCAAAAAACCATTTTAATAAAAGAAATCGGGTTTTGTGGGGCCACAAAACCTGATTTTTTAATAAAAATAGATTTTTTGATCTTTTTTTTTTGGGCCATGGGATTTTTCAAAGTTATCAAATAAAAAATGATGTATTTTTACATTTTTTGGCTTAATTGAATTTATAATTCACAATAAACACAATGAAATGATAATAAAACACAACAAATACATGATTAAGTGTTCTAACCACTAACAACATTGGATTAAATTGATGTAATGATTATAAAATTTACCCAAAAATACAAGTATAATTTTTAAACAATAATTTATTTTTGGGACTATTGGATAACTTGAAAAAATCCCATGGCCAAGAAAAGAAAAAAAAAAGATAAAAAAAACCATTTTAATAAAAGAAATTGGGTATTGTGGGGCCACAAAACCCAATTTTTTAATAAAAATAGATTTTTTGATTTTTTTTTTGGGCCATGGGATATTTCAAAGTTACCCAATAAAAAATGATGTCTTTTTACATTTTTTGGCTTAATTGAATTTATAATTCACAATAAATAACAATGGAATGATAATAAAACACAACCAATACATGATTAAGTGTTCTAATTATTAACAACATTGGATTAAATTGATGTAATGATTATAAAATTTACCCAAAAATACAAGTATAATTTTTAAACAATAATTTATTTTTGGGACTATTGGATAATTTGAAAAAATCCCATGACCAAGAAAAGAAAAAAAAAAGGATAAAAAAACCATTTTAATAAAAAAAATCGGGTTTTGTGGGACCTTTTATACAAACTATCTAAATACTTTTTCTGTTTTTGATTGATACTAACTTAAGTATCAAATGGCTCGTATGGGTCCAAGGTTAAGACAGGTCTAGCGGAATAAATCCAAAGAGGAAGGCTTTAGAGACCTTTCCGACAAAGTAGTCATCAGGAAACTTTCTCAAGAGCCTCTCTCAAGTACCCTTAAGAGACCTTCCCAGAAGCCTCTCCCTAGTTCTAGAGATATAGTCTTTGGGGGATCTCCTAAATATGAGTCGTAAAGAATGTGTCAACCCGTCTCCTAGATCTTTGCCTAGCAATCAAGAACAAACAACTCTAGAAGACGTGGATGCTCCTCCACCTATTATTCTTAACCTTTATAAATGGGGAGTCATCATTCTAATCGAGATCCGTAAGAACTTTTATACAAACTATCTATACTTTTTTTGTTTTTGATTGATACTAACTTAAGTATCAAATGGCTCGCGCGGGAGACATCTCATGTCCTAACTGTTGTCTGTTTTACAGGTCTCTTGGAGACTAGAGGCTGAAGACAAACATTCTTTTGTAATTGTAAATTTATTGTTGTACTTTGATAATAACAAAAACAAGATACAAAATATTGTATTTTATTTTAACAAAGTTAGACCAATAAAGCTCTAGTTTAGTTTGAAAACAGATAGCACGAGAACTTCTAAATCTCAGATTCGTTTCATGATATATGCAGGTCCTTTTAAAATTTGCTCCAACTTGTTGAATTTCTTTGATGTGTAATCGTTGCATTTAGATAAATTACACTTTAATTATTAATTTAATTTGTAGTACTATTAGGATATAGACACATTGGACTGTTTGGTTATGGAAAATAAACTAAACTTTTCAAGTAGAAAACTCCTAAAATAAACATATAACTTCTCATCAAAATATAAATAAATAAACTGAACTTATAAAACAACCAATCAACCCCTACCTATTCAAAGTAATCGAGAATATGAAAAAAATTCAAATCACATGTGCCATTTATGACATAATCATCAACTCCCCAATCAACTACGAAAAATCAGATTCAAGGCTGAGATCAAGAGTCATGGGAGAGAGGATACATATAGCGGATTGTTTATAGGTTGACGGGGGCATTTCATATTTTATGATTTTATAAGCTGTAAAGCAAAACCAAACCAAATAACAAGTCCAACGAATCAAATGGAATGCACTCCAAAACAGTACTTGTGGTAAAAACAAAAAGCAAGGTCTTTTTCCATTCCAAACAACTCGTAAACCAATAGCAAGCATTAGAAGAAGTAAAAGGCCCACCACAGCCATTGAGTCTTAATTGTTTTCATCAAGCCTTTGGACACTTAATATAGAGTGGAGCCAGGTTAGCTGTCTCCTCTTAGATTCTTTAAATCTTGTTGCAAATCTTCGTGTGATTTTCGAAGATTATGAATCATTTGATGGCTCCTAATTCAGATCTTATACGGATATCAAATAATACCAAATGAAGGAAACCATTGGAACTTCAAGTACTGTTGCAGGCAAAAGTCAATTCCCACGTCTTTTGTTTGTTTTCATTGATGTCTTCTGAGCCTGACTTGTAAGATTTTATCTTCAAGTTTTTTTTTTTTTGGGGGGGGGGATTAAGGAATCATTCTTTATTTAATTATTACCCACATTACTCATTTACTTACTTGTTTAATGTGAAATTATTCCTCTCCTGTAACGAGCAAATTAAACAAATATTCTTTATATATTAATACAAAAAAATTATAAGGATGATCGGCATATTTAGACATAATTGTAATCATCTATATCTATTGAGAAATCTAGATAAGGATGAAATGAGTTTGTCTCCTTTGAATGGTAACATATAATTAAAAATGTCCTTCAATCTTAACACAATTAAAAAAGAAAATTGTCAAGAGTGAAAATTTCTTTTATATACGACATTAGTTTCATTGGTCAACTCAAAATAAGTTTATTCGCAAGTAAAAATTGTTGGAAAAAGGTACGAGAATCGTCAAGAAATTTTTTTTCGACAATTCTATTAATTGTCGAGAGACAAACATTGAGAAACTATTGAAATTTTTTTTCGACAATTCATGAAATTTGTCGACAGTTTACTTCGTGAAATTTGTAGCACACAATGGGTTTGGGCAAACAATTGACTTTTTTATAAAAGAGGTTGACTTTTTTGGTACACGTTTAACAGTTTTGAGAGACAATCAATGCTATATAGTCATTATCGACTATTTTGAACTTTGAATAAAATAATCAAGAGCATGAACAACACCTGTCGACAGTTCTTAAAGATGATTTATTATTTTTGCTTTTAGGCTTAAAATGGTCGACATTTTTAAACACCAATTCGACAGATTTCGATCTTTACGATAGGCCAAAATACAAAAGCACAAAACGGTCAATAGTTTTGACTTCAAATATAGTATTCATGATATAGAAAATATTTTGACACTCTTAACATATTTGATATCAAAATAAATACAAAAATTTATTTCAAAATAAATAAATATAAAATATTTTGTAAACATTGAAAGCATATATCCTTTGGTATTGATTGAATTGATCATTTTCTATTTTTAAAGATAAAATAGAATTCATTTTGAAATGTCAAATATATAAAGTTTTTCATCATAAAAATATCATCAAAGGTAAAACAACATTTTCTAGATGGAGGACAAACCTAAGTGATTAAGAACAAAAAAAGCTGTAATAAAAATTATTGTGTCCAAAAAAGTAGATCTAAGGCCAAGACGAACCCAAGAAGATTAGGTTCGAAGTAAGAAGTGTTAGTTCCTGACAAAGTACTCATTGGGAGACTTTCTTAGGGGCCTCTCTTGAGTACCCCTAGGAGATCCTCCCAGAAGCCTTTCCTAGTTTTAGATTTATAGTCTTTGGGGGACCTTCCTAATTATGGCTCATAAAGAATGCGTCAACTTGTCTCTTAGATCTTTACCTAGAGATCAAGAACAAACAACTCTACAAGAAGCAAATGCTTCCTCACCTGCCAGTTTTAACCTCCATAAATAGAGTCTTCCTTTTAATCGAGGTACACAAGAACTTCTATACAAACTACTTGAATGCCTTTTTGTTTTTGATTGAAACTATAACTTAAGATCGAATGGCTCACATGATAGACACCCTGTGTCCCTAACTGTCATCTATTTTACAAGTCTCTTGGAGACCAGAGGCTGAAGACAAACACTCTCCCATAGTTATAAATTTATTGTTGTACTTTGATAATAACAAAAACAAGATATAAAATGTTGTATTTAATTTAACAAAGTTAGACCAATAAAGCTTTAGTTTAGTGAGAAAAAAGATAGCATTGAGAAGTTCTAAATCTCATATTCATTTTGTCGACATTCGGAATCGGTCAACAATGGTTCATCAACCCACACTGAAAGAATAAACACAAATAGAAAGGAAAGAAACAAACAAAACAAATGACAAGCTGTACGCAAGAAAGTTTTACATGGTTCGATCGAAATGATGTCTAGTCTATGAGTGTTCTTTAGTTATTTCGATAGAGTAACAATATATTATTACTTGTCCCCCTTTACAATGATTTTTTGATCCCTATTTATAGTGTAGGGTGTTTACAATTTGAATAATCTACCAAATAGGAAGATAAAATCACATTAATTGAGTTCCCTTATCAGTTCCTTGTAGTCAGAAACAGATTCCACTTTTGTAGGGATTTGATTTATTTTGAATTGGGAAGCTTGACTTCTTCTCTGTCAGGCTGTGATGGGTTTCCGATAAGCCCATGAATGTTGTGTTGAGCGAACTGAGTAATGACCTGTGACTTCGATTTACTTTGGGTTGACTGGGCTTCAGATGATCGAGCTAGCCTTTTGGGCTGTTTTCGGCCCACCCAATGCAGACTGAAAATACACATAACACATTTCATGTCATGTGCAAGTCTTTTTAAAATTTGATCCAACTTTTTGAATTTCTTTGATGTGTAATCGTTGCATTTAGATAAATTACAGTTTAACTATTAATTTAATTTGTAGTACTATTAGGATGTAGACACACTAGAAGCTGTTTGGTTATGGAAAATAAACTACAACTTTTCAAGTAGAAAACTCCTAAAATAAGCATAACTTCTCATCAAAATATAAATAAATAAACTGAACTTATAAAACAACCAATCAACCCCTACCTATTCAAAGTAATCGGGAATATGAAAAAAACTCAAATCATGTGCCATTTATGACAGAATCATCAACTCCCCAATCAACCAATCAACTACGAAAAATCAGATTCAAGGCTGAGATCAAGAGTCATGGGAGAGAGGATACGTATAGCAGATTGTTTAGGTTGACGGGGCCATTTCATAGTTTATGATTTTATAAGCTGTAAAGTAAAAACCAAACCAAATAACAAGTCCAAACAATCAAATGGAATGCACTCCAAACAGTACTTGTGGTAAAAACAATATTAAAAAGCTTAATAATAAAGCAAGGTCTTTCCATTCCAAACAACTCGTAAACCAATAGCAAGCATTAGAAGAAGTAAAAGGCCCACCACAGCCATTAAGTCTCAACTGTTTTCCTCAAGCCTTTGGACACTTAATATGGAGTGGAGCCAGGTTAGCTGTCTCCTCTTCGATTCTTTAAATCTTGTTGCAAATCGTCGTGCGATTTTCGAAGATTACGAATCATTTGATGGCTCCCAATTCAGATCTTATACGGATATCAATTAATACCAAATGAAGGAAACCATTGGAACTTCAAGTACTGTTGCAAGCAAAAGTCAATTCGCAGGTCTTTTGTTTGTTTTCATTGAAGTCTTCTGAGCCTGACCCGTAAGATTTTATCTTCAAGTTTTTTTTTTTTGGGATTAAGGAATCATTCTTTATTTACCTTTATTTATAATCCACATTACTCGTTTACTGACTGTGTTTAATAATGTGAAATTATTCCTCTCCTGTAAGGAGCAAACTAAACAAATATTCTTTATTAATACAAAAAAAATTATAAGGATGATCCACATTAACTTTTCTATTTAGACATAATTGTAATCATTTGTATGTATTGAGAAATCTAGATAAGGATGAAATGGGCTTGTCTCCTTTGAATGGTAACATATAATTAAAAATGCCCTTCAATGTTAACATAATTAAAAAAGAAAAGGAAGTAGTTGGGTTATATACCACACTAGTTTCATTTGTTAACCCAAAACAAGTTTATCTAGGTGTGAAAATTTTCAGGAAAAGGTATGAAATTGTCAAGAAAAGTTTTTTTTGACAATTCCACTAATTGTCGAACTATTGAAAAGAGTTTTTTTTAACTATAAAAAAAATTATCGACAAAACTTTATGTAAGCCGGTGATTGTATTTATCTCGTAGTGATTCTTACCACCGACCATACTCACGACTTTTCCCGATAGTTACAAACCATCAAGAATGGTTATATTCTTTATTGTCAATTTATAGCCACTAGTTTTTTTCTGACAATTTATAATCATCGATAATGTTTAAGTTTTTTCTTGATGGTTGAATGAGTAGACAAAAAAAAAAAATTACAAAATTAAATATGCAATAAAAACCTAGAAAACATATCATTTAATCTCGAATTAAATAGCATATTTATATAAAACTAGATTTCGAAGGCATCAAAAATAAGAATAAAAGTAATGATAAAATCAAATACATCAATAAAAGTGGGAATAGATCCTTGTGTGTGTGTTTAACTAAGAAGGTAAGAATAAACTAGAAAAAAAAAATCAACTAACAATTAACTAGTAAAAGTGGGAATAGAACAATAAGGTAAGATATTGAATAATTACAGAAAACTTAACCAAAACAACCAAATTTAATCCTATATGTGACATTTTCCTATATTAGTCTATTATGGACAAGTTATTGCAAAATTAATAAAACTCAAAAGATCAAAATCAAATAGAAATCGAACAAAAATGCTCCTCTAATTTGCATGTTTTAATATGAAAAATGCAATTGGTACATCTTGGTGTACATCTTGGACTACATAATAATGTTCTAATGTCTAAAATGCTCTCACCCAAGGCGCTGAGGCACAATAAGACGAGGGATATTTATATCTTTTATGTGCATTGTGTAGTTCAAGATATATATAAATGATATACAACTAACATGACGCTTTTAATATATAGTAAACGTGCAGATAAAATAATCAACTTCTAATTAAATGATGTGATGAACTGCATACACGGTTGTTAAATTTATTCTTTTTTCACTATACCTAAAATCATTTAAATTAGAACTCTCCATTTAGAATGGAGTAAAAGACATAACTATAAGTAGTAATAAAAAAATCAAACATTAAGTTGTAAGATCTTACACATTTGTAACCCATACATTGAGAGAATATGCAATAAAAATCAATTCCACCTCCTCAAAGTTTTTTTTAATGCACATTTGTCCATTTATATTCTTTTGATGTATAATTTGTTGATATATAAAGTGAAAAGAGACATTCTTTTTAGCTATTATTTTTTTAATAAAGTGAGCGCATTAATATTCAACTAAGGAACAACTTTTAATTTTAGCTTAAAATTTTCGTTTTATATGATATTTTTTGATACTTAATAATACAATAGTTCAATCACTTTTATAAACTAAATATTTCATAATAATAAAAACTGTTGACAACTTGAACGAAACAGTCAATCATTTTTGTCATCTCTACTTAGTTTAATGGCTTATACTAGTCCCTTTCATGGCTGATTTCAGAAAGATTTGTGGGCTAGCTATTAGACCCTATGTCTAAATAGAAATAGTGAGAATTAAGGAGATAGGAGAGATTTGCAAAGGGTTACAACTTCCTCTTGCTCTGTTCCATTTTCCTCTGTTCTTGCTCCTTGTCTTCTACTTGTTACAAGTAGATCAAGTGTTGAGTTAGGAGAATCAGACAGACGGCGGTGACTTGATGTTCTCTAGCTAACATGAGACTAGACCCTACACAACTTCAGGCCGATACGATTTTAATATAGAAATAGTTTCTACACTTACTTCCTATCGAACTTTCAAATGCACTTTTATTTTATTGCATACGATATAATATTGATTGTTTAAATACCCAAATTACATCTAATTTGTGTAAAACTCTAAAAAAAATTAAAATTTCCACACATATAGCCGTATGACTAATCCAAAAGTGGTATCATTTCACAAGAAGATCAATCATCCGACAAAGAGATACATATGGGAGAATAAGCATACTGACTAGTGAATTGTACGAGTCTCGAGAATGGGTTTTGTAAAAGGAACTAGACATAAGAGTTAAGAAAAACCATAATAAATCAGTTAAAAGAACTTTCGTGGGTATGGAACGATCCCATTCTTCTCCATGTTCTTGTGCTTCATCAAGCTGGGCGTTTTGTCCTGTGACACCATCTCTGCAGCGGCGTCACCGCCGTTGCCGGAAAGCTCAGCTGCAGAGCAACAGAAGAGAGAAGCCATGCGATCAAACATCATTCTCTTCACAGACCTCCTCCTTGCCGGAATCACACTCCCTTTCTTGGGCTTAAACCGTGGCTCTACCTTCTGCTCATGAAGAGCTTCTCCTTCCTCCATGGCCTCTCTCTCTCTCTTTAGGCTCAGCAGATGCTCTGAGACTGAGTTCTCTGCAATTAATAGAACTTAAGCAAGAGGGTTCATTGAACGTGAAACATTGGGGTGAAAGTAATATAGAAGCAACACTTTTGTCAACATTTTCCATGAAGTGACATGGCTACATCAAATCGTGGATTCATGGTTAAAATTTTCATCTGCAAAGATTATTACTATATATGTATGTATGTATGTATGTATGTATGTATGTATGTATGTATGCTGTTTTGTTTATTTAATGTTGACTGCTATGATCTCGTCGTCTTTTGATTAGATGTGGGAAACACGCATTCGTTGACTTAGAAAACAGAAGGATATGTATAAAATAATAATACAAACGTGATTCTTGGACGAGGGTTGCTTATGATGTTGGATATAAGAGCAGATAAAATTCAGAAAGTATTTTGAGTGTTTCTTAGTGGAATTTGGAGGAGTAAACAGAAATAGTAAAAATGAGCTCAGACCAGCTGAGAAGGTTGATTTGTTTAGCAAACTAACTAATTACTTTTAATAAATAATCTTTGTTGTATTGGTTCCATTTGAAGAAATGTTCAATGAAATGTTATCCAAAATCCAAAATTCCTTCTATTTAATGGGTTTTTATTCTACACTCTTAGCTTTTCCCCTTTAACTTTAGATTTAGAGAATATTAAAATAAATTTAAACTCTTCAATCACCCTATATTGGGTAAATCCATTATTATTTATATTTGGTTAAAAAGCTTAACAAGGCAGTAGTGATTCCAAAATAACACGAGAATGTCAAACAAACATTTCATGAAGGACCCACAGGCATTGACGTCAAGCTTCTGGGCGATTAATTTGGAGATCATTAACAATATCTTTTTAGATTCCTTGAAATTTTCTCAAGATTTGAGGGGTGACCTTTTCACTCTATCTCGGACATCCATGCTGCTGTCTCCCTTGTTTGCAATTTAGGTCTTATTCAGATACGAAGCCCCACCACCCAAAGAAGGAAACAGCTAGTGCAAGGGACCCAACTAATGTTCTAGCTAGGACAAATATTCATTTGGGTTTACAACGTTAATGAAGAAAGTAGACAGCTGGTCTGGTGATGATTTTTCTGGTTGTCTGGATATGATTGTAACAGTTTATATTTAGTTAGAAGCTCAATCCAATTAATAAACAAGTTACTCATTTAACGTGATTATTAGGAAGGTAAATTCGCTCCTCATAATACTAATACTAATAGATTCATTTAGCTGGGTCAACATTAAATATTAATCCGATGACTCAAATCCATCCATAGCTAGATTCGATTATATTATCATAAATAGTCTAAACATGAATCTCCTGGGTCTCAATCTCATGAATATATACAATATGCAATAAACTGTCTAAGGCTCGTCACTTTTGATAGGGTTCCATACGTTTATGCAAAGGTCCCATGATAACAGTTGGCGTCATTTCAATGAAATTGTCAGGCGAAATCTTGAATTGCTTCCAGGAATCTTCGTTTTGTCTGGAAAAATACCCACTGATTTATGTTGTTTTTGGGTACAGTTTGTTGGAAATTACACCTCTCTTCTTCCTATATTCAACCACGGTGTGTATAGTGTTGTGCGAAAATAAGTCACATTATTGAGGCTAGATCTACTGTTCTAGCTCCAGATCCCTATCCCTTTATATTTCTCACCAATAAAAATAAGTCACAGTATCAAATTAATATCCATCGTCAAACACTGATTATCCCAAACTAAAGGTAGAAAATTTAACGTTCTTTTTTCGAAATCCATTTTGCAATTAATAGAAAAAAAAACACATCTCTTCATCTAAATATATTATGTTTGAAAAAACATATTCTTTTGGAAAAAACCCCATCTATTCATGAAAGAGATAAATTTTTTCCTATTAATTGTAGAATGGATTTTGAAAGAAAAACGTTGAGTTTTTTGTCATTAATTTTGGATAATTATTTTTTGGTGATATATATTAATTTGATGATATGACTTATTTTCATTGATAGAACAGCCAAGTGGACAGGGAAAGGGACAACAAATCTAAGCTCAAGAGGCATATGGCGTTGTTGTTCGGTGCAAACACATGACAAGCTTCAATTAATCTTTGATGGTACCCATGATGTATAGTGATTAATAGACCTATAAAAATAAGGAGAATATTATTTTACTTGTGTCGAGCAACATAATGTTTGTCTGACGTAGGCAAAATGAGAGAGGAGACGTGGACCCTCCCAAACACCCCCCCTTATATGCCTGCATCAAGCAAAATCAAAGCAGACAAAAGAACAGAAATGATAAAAACAATGACTTAATACATATGGCGGTCCTTCAATAATTAAAAAATATAGTGTTTGGTCCTTGATATATAAAATGTCAAGATTCGAAATCTTAACTATTAAAAACTATTATTTTTAAGTTTTTCCATGATTTAAAGTAAATAGAGTCATTATCAACATCACGTATGGTGCCATGTCAGCAAGACACATTATATTAGATTTAATACATAAATATAATATTTAGTCCCTCAATAATTAAAAAAATTGATATTTGATCCTTGATATGAAAAAAAAAAGAATTTGGTAAAAAAATCTAAATTTTATAAATAAAAAAACTTAAAAATTTCATAAAAAAACCTAAAAATATTTTTTAAAAAATCTAAATTTCATAAAAGGCCTAAAATTTTGTAAAAAGACCTAAATGTATACGAAAAAAGACTTAAAAATTTTATAGAAAGACCTAAATTTTATAAAAGAACTAAAAATTTCATAAAAAGGACCTAAAAATATTTTTAAAAAACACTAAATTTCATTAAAAAAACATAACTATGATAATAAAAATTTAAATAAAAAACAATAATAATTTCATTAAATTCATAAATTTTGTTCACAAACTGTCAAATAAAGTCTTAAACAAGAAGTGACAAAATAAGTCCCAGCAATTTTTTTGAATATTTTTAGGTCTTTTTTATTATTTTTAAATCTTTTTTATTATTTTTATGTTTTTTTTTCAAAATTTAGGTATTTTTTAATACTTTTAAGTCATTTTTATGAAAATTTTAAGTCTTTTTTTATTAAATTTGGTCTTTTTTCATATTAGCTAGTAAATGTCAATTTTTTTTAATTGTTGAGAATTCAAATGTCATATTTATATATTAAACCCAATTCGATATGTCTCTCTAACATAAAGTATACTTGCAAAAATGGGCGTTTTCATGCGCACGTTAACGTTTCGTTACAGTAAGAATTAAAAGTAATAATTTTTAATACTTGAGATATCAATTCCTAATATTTTATACATTAAAAATTAAATATCATATTTTTTTAATTATTAAATTGAAATTATATCTATTAAGCCTAAAAGCAAGAGAGTAATTTCTCGTCCACTAAAATATTCCGTCAGCGAAATTTCAATGTCAAATCCCCCAACTGTATATCCAACACACATAGAAAGATGCAAATTAATAGCAAAAACTTAGTTTGAATTTTATTATATAAATTCAGATATATTTTATCACAATTAAATGTATAACCTTTAACGAACAAAGTACTCTAATCATAAGAGAAAAGGATCGGCTCAATTAAATAAAACTCATATATATAGATATATATATATTCATAATAAGAAAAAGAAAAAGAAAAAAACTTCTTAGATAACATCATATATATTAATCACAATTTACATTTAACATAATTGAAATATCTACGATAAACATTTCTTTTAATGTTTTTATAAAGTTCTGTTAATAACGTAAATTTAAATTTTTTGATAAATAATGAAATTTTTACGTTATTTCAATTTCATAATAATTTTTAATTTTTTATAATAAAACAAATTTTATTTTTAATTTTAATTTTATAACAAGTTTTTAATTATTAGATAATTATACATATTAGATATATTATTTATTTATCATTAATTTAATAAAATGATGAATTTTATTTTTGTAGAAAGATATATTATTTATTTATTTATAAAAATTAATATTCTTGAAAAAACCTTGATAAACTTTTTGCGCCTTCTACTCCCAAATTAGTTGAGCCAGCGGGGCTATATATATATATATTGGGTAAATCCATTATTATATATATTTGATGTGAAAGTTTTTGACCACCTCTTTTTTAATGATTATTTTCTCTTATTATATATATATTTTTTTATTTCACTCACTTTACTCATAAGTGTGTGTACCTTTCAAATCATCCAATGTATATGTATTGTCTGACGTGCTTATATTTTACACCCTACCACTTTGCTTAAAACATATTTAAAAAGCTTAGCAAGATAAAGTGATTCCAAAATAACCCAATAATGGCTAACTGGCATTTCATGAAAGGCCCACAGGCATTGACGTCAAGCTTCTGGGTGAATAATCTGGAGATCATTAACAATCTCTTTTTAGATTCTTTGTAATTTTCTCAAGATTTGAGGGATGACCTTTTCACTCTATCTCGGACATCCATGCTGCTGTTCTCCATTGTTTGCAATTTAGATCTTGTTCAGATACGAAGCCCCACCACCCAAAGAAGGAAACAACTAGTGCAAGCGACCCAACTAATGTTCTAGCTAGGACAAATATGCATTTGGGTTTACAGTTTATATTTAGTTAGATGCTCAATCCAATTATGGAACAAGTTATTCATTCAAGAGATTATTGGGAACATAAATTCACTCCTCATAATACTAATAGATTGATCGGTTCTGTTACGTTATTTGCTTCAAGTCAGAAAATAAATTTATTTCTCATAATACTAATAGATTTATCTATTCTGGTCTATTATTTGCATCGAGCAAACTCAGTGCAACATGCAAAAGGTGTGTGTGTAGGGGACATGACGTGTGTGCAGGGGATTGGCGGAGATGAAACTCATGCCTCCTTTTAATTTTATTTGTATCAGTCAACTCTTATGTTATTCGTATGGAACAACATTCGACAGATAACAAAACAATTTTATCTATTTAAGTGGGTCAACATTAAATATTGATCCCGTGACTCAACTCCGTCCATAGCTAGATTCGATTATATTATCATAAACATATGAATATAATGTGGGGTTTCAATCTCATTAATAAGCAATAAACTGTCCAAGGCACGTGACTTCTGTGAGCGTTCCACATGTGTATGCAAAGAAGGTCCCATGATAACATTCGGCGTCATTTCAATGAAATGAAATGTCACGCGAAATCACGAATTGCTTCGAAGAATCGTTGTCTGTCTGGAGATGACCCAACAGAGTTTTGTTGTTTTTAGGTACACTTTGTTGAAAAGCAGGCTACAAACATTATAGGAGATCAAAATTATTAATTATTTAAAATTTATTTTTTTATTTTTTGAAATGTAAAATAACTAATTCTATGGCACGATAATTTTTATTTAAATTCATACTTGATTTATTTTTTAATGTTATGCAATAAGTAATGAGGGGTCATTTAAATGAAGAGACCATCTAACTCTAAAATTTTACGGATAATTTTTTAATATTAAATAATAAATAATAAGATGTAAACTAATAATGTAATCAAAAAAATAGACAAAAAATAATATTATTTTATGAAGATAATTTGATAAAATAATTTTTTGAATATCGAAAATTTCGTTTGGAAAATCTACACTAATTTGGGCACTAAAGAAAAAAACAAAAGTAAATAGATGAC
This sequence comes from Diospyros lotus, assembly GCF_014633365.1. Lineage (NCBI taxonomy): Eukaryota > Viridiplantae > Streptophyta > Magnoliopsida > Ericales > Ebenaceae > Diospyros > Diospyros lotus. Next base: position 5,678,706 of record NC_068345.1, read on the forward strand.
TTTTTAATTTGTAAAATCTAGCTATGGACTCTTCATATTTTTTGCTTATTCAACTTTTAAGTTTTCAAATCTTTTCTCCTTATTTGTATTGTCAATTAAAAAATATTTACTTTTTAAATTTGAATACAAGAATTTAATTAGTGATTTTGTATATCGACAAGCAAACAAATGTAAATTTTAAATAATTTTTAATATTTATTTATATTATTAAAAGGATATCAAAGTAACTCTTGTCTAAACCCCGAGAAATATTTTTAAGCCAACTTTGTTGAAAAGTATCCCTCTCTTCTTCCTAAATCCAAGCACGTTGGGTTTGGTGTTATGTGAGTCAATATACTTAAAAAATGAGGAAGAATACTTTATTGTTGGATATCAGAATAACCTAAATACATGGCCTATTTATAGGGTAGATTTTACAAGAGATGGATTACATAAAACATTTTGCTATAAATTTTTGCATTCTTAAGTGTGACTGGTTCTCTTCCTATTCCACCGATTCCTCTCCTTTCGTCCTTTACAAGTTTATGCATCAACATAATTGTGGATAAGCTAACAATAGTGCCGAACCAGTCATGAATACTGCGTTCTTTTTGTATTTTTTATTTTTAGTTTTGAATTTTAAATTTATTTTCAATTTTTTATTTTGATAGTCTATTTTTAAAAAATTAAAAATATATTTTTTTTATCATTTTAAAAAAATTAAAATAAAAAATTAGAAAAACGTTTACTTTAATATTTTGAAAAAAAAATTATTTTATGATATTTTATTCAATGAATTTGATTATTAAATGATAAAATTAACTATTTTTAATAAAATTTTACTATTAAAATAAAATAATAAATTTGATTAATAAATTATTGGCATCTAGTCATAATTTATATTAAATATTATTATACATAATATGTCTAATATACTTAATAATATATTATATGTTATCCTATATTTTTAATTATAATATAGATATACTATATTTTTTAATTTTTAAATAAATATATAATTTTATTTTTAAAATTTAAGAATTTTTTTTTCTTTTTTTTTGTTATTATGGATTTCTTTTATAAAAATTTTCTTATTTTTTAAAATACATTCTTGAAAATGATAAAGTAAACACATTTTCATTGTTTTAGAAAATTGAAAATTGAAAATAATTAAGGCTGCATTCTCTTTACTTTTCAATTTTCAGTTTTGAGTTTTGAATTTATTTTCAATTTTCTGATTTGATAATCTATTTTTAAAAAATTGAAAACGCGTCCTTTTGTCGTTTTGAAAAACTATTTCTCAAAACAAAAAATTAGAAAACGTGTTCTCTTTGAAATTTTGAAAATAATTTTTTAATGATATTTTATTTAATAAATTTGATTATTTAATAAATTAAAAATATTTAATGTTTATAAATTATTAAAAAAAATCTACATTTTAAAGTTAATGAATTTTGTAATATTTACCATTATAATAATAAAATATAAATAAATAAATAAATATGTTTTGAGTTTAGAATTTGTTTTGGATGAAAACACTTAATACAATTTTTTGTTGTTTTGAGTTTTTTTTATAATTTTTTTTTTGTTTTCAAAAATGTATTTTTAAAAACAGTAAAAAGAATGAGTTTTCATTATTTTAAAAAATTGAAAACTAAAAATAACTTGAAAACAACAAAAAAAACGCAACTTAAGATTTTTCTTAAACTAATTACTTATAAAGGTGAAGTTTTTATTTTTGAGAATACTCTGATGCTCGAGTTAATAAATAGAAAGTAACATAATATAAAGTGAACTTAAGTTCATTTTTATTTATAAATGGTGTAAAATAATTCCTGAAGTATAATTTGGATGTTCGATATTCTTGAGTGGTTGAAGAAACTTTCAAGATATTAAAGATATCTTAATTGAGTAGATCTATAAGACCATACTAAGTCAACTCAGATCGAGTGAAGTAAAGTCAAATCAACATGTCTATCTAAATACAAATGTTATAGATCTAAAAGATATATAACATTTTTTTATGCAAATACATGAGAAGTGTTAATTAATCTCCAACGATACACTTAATACATAGTGGTTGATAGACCCTTAAAAATGACATAATAACTTCTCCTTCACTAAAATATTCCATCATCAACTAAATTTCAACGTCAAACCCCACAACTAGATATCCAACCCACATAGAAAGATGCTAATTAATAGCAAAAACTTAGTTTGAATTTTATTATATAAATTCAAATATATTTTGTAACAATTAAATGTATAACCTTTAACTTAAAAAGTGATCCAATCATAAGAGAAAAGAATCGGCTCAATTAAATAAAACTCATATATATATATATATATTTATGTATTCATAAAAAGAAAAAGAAAGCGGAAAAAAACTTCTTAGATAGCTTCATATATATCAATCACAATTTACATTTAACATAATTTAAATGTCTAAGATAAATATTTTATTTTAATATTATTATTGTGCCATAAGTAAAAGTTCATTAAAAATGTAAAAAAAAAAACCCTAAAAGACCAAAATAATATTTGGGGTTAAAAAAGTGTAAATTGTCCCTTAATTAAGGGGGTTCTAAGCAATGTGTAAATTGAATAACTCCGACATTTATAAATCCTCTTTATGGTCCCATAAAAAGAATAAACATTATTCTTTGGGATCATAATAAAATCTTGTTACAAAAGTGATCAATATTATTTAAAAATATAAATTCGGATAAAATATTAGAATATTGGGATAAAAATTATCTATAAAATATTATAAACCAATAAGATTTAGAATTGTCCAATTCTCCTTTATAAATAAGCAGCTCTTTATTATAAAAAATGTACGTCTTTAATATTAACAAAAAAATTTTTTTACATTTTTCAACATTCTCAGTATTTGATTAAACATTTAAATGTTTACATATGAGAACCTCCTCATGTCCTCTTACTATTTTCTTCCTTATATATTCAAACGGGTAGACGATGACATTATCTATCAAATAAATTCATTGTTGTATCTTGACAACAATAATTATACTTTTAGTCTATTTTTCTTTGAAAACAAAAATTATATAAATAAAATTTAAACTCATGACCTCAAACATCTATCTAACATAGGATTAACATAAAATTAATTTTACTACATCCAAACAAATCTTAACTCAAAATTTATCAAAAAGATAAAAAACTAAACTTAAATCTTCAATTGTATTTTTTTATTTTTTTTACTTACATCAGTCGCATATTAAATAACTCACCTACAAATAACATGCCAACATCCAAATAAAAATAAATAATTATTTTTATCATTATTTAGAGCTTAATAATTATTATTTTAATATAAAATAATATATTATATCATTTTATAAACATGAAATCAAATGAGGATGGAAACACCCTTTTTTTGTGTATCCTTATTTTGCCATTTTTTGGAGTTAAGTTTTTATTAAAAAAAATAAAACATAAAATCAAACACTTTTGAGTGTTTAAATATTTAAAATTTAAAAATAATTTTTTTTAGCATAATTTTTTTGAAAAATAATGATTTTTTACATTCTTTCAATTTTATAATAATTTTTAATTTTTAATAATAAAACAAACTTTGTGTTTAATTTTAATTTTATAACAAATTTTTTATTTTTGGATAATTATGTAATACTTGGGGCCTATACCTTTTTTAAAACAAATATACTATTTAAATACTCAAATTTGACACTTTGAGTGACATTTTGCATTAATACCTTGTAACTTATATTATATTAATACAAATATCATACATCAATTCAAAGTGCCACTTAAATTTGACATTTTGAATAACACTTTATATTAATATCTTGTACATTTGTATCAATATGATATAAAGTACAAGACATTAAAGTAAAATATCCTTTAAAATGTCAAATTTCAATGTTTATAAGATTTATTTTTTCAAAAATGCTATTTGGACATTTAACACTCTGAGTAAGGCCTTGATTTGATACAAATGTAGAAGATATTAATGCAAAATATATTGATATAAATGCCGAATATATTAATATAAAAAAAAATACTATTTATACAAATAAATGAATTACCGAAAAATGATTGAATAAGGTAAAATTCAAAAATATCCTAACATATTTTGCTGCTGTCACCTATGGACCTATGATCATTGATAAAATGCGATGATTGATGATGAAGATCGATTTATGAAGTTTAATTCGATTATCAAATTTGTACATCTCGTCAGTACATATAGCACGATCCTAATATAAAATACTGTTTAAAATGTTGAACTTAAGTGGTTAATTTCACCCGAACGGATCCTCAAATTGCCTGGAAATAGTGTCACTGGGAAAACAAAACCCTCGGTTGTTGCATTTCTCGTCCCTACTAAAACCCCAAGTCCTCGGATCCTTAACTGATAGGGATCCTTCAATGGCGGCCTTCGAGCTTGCGCTCTCTCAAGCTCGTCGCCATTGCCTTGCAAAATCCTCCCATCAACATCTCTCTCTACTCCGCCCTCTTCTAGGGTTCCGCCGATCATTTTTCTCTCTCTTATCCCCTCCGCGAAACCCCCAACCGGCGGCTTACGAGGACGCTCGTTATTCGAAGGACATTCAACATTTACAGGTAAATCGTTTGCCATGGGCCGTCGAACTGACATGGTATTTGCCTGTTTGTCTTTAGAAATCTATCGTCTTATGAAGAGCCTCGTTTTTTTACTCCTGTCATTCAACTCAATCATTATCTGGCTTGGGTGTTGTATGTGTGTTTGATTTCGGTCGAATTGGAATCCTTGCAGAATTGCGGGTAAATATCAAATGTTTGGTAAAGGTCGGTCAATAACAGGGATTGTTGTCTGAAGATACCTTATTGCCTCATAGTTCCTGTTCTTTTGCTTTTACGTTCAGTTTACCGGATTGGTTATGTTAACTTGTTGAACTTGGATGTGTGCACTTGATTGTGCATAATTTATCAGTGTCATGGAGGCTCAGTGACATTTTTCTGAAAGAAATCAGATGTGCTGTTAAGATTAGGAGCTCTTAGAAACCCAATTCAACACTCTAGTTTGCCAATCTCTCTCCACTCCTCACCCGGAAATCAATCCACAACGTATTATATAAAACTGGAAATAAAAAACAACAAAGAAATTAAAGTAAAAGAGCAATCAAACCAAACAGTAGGCGCTGATTTATCCTGGTTTAGATTGCAATATGCAATCCTACATCCAGCCTTGATCCCGAGAGCCAAATCCACTAGAAACCGCTTGAGCAAGATTACAAGAACACTCTTTTTCTCTCTCACACAAGTTCACTGCCCTCACACAAGAGAATACAAAGACAAACTTTCCCTCTAAGCCTTTCTCTCTCTCTCTCTCTCTTGGCAATCTCACTTGCATTCAGAGAAAACAATTAGAATGATTGTTATGTCCAACTTTCAGCCCCCTCGCCTCCTATTTATAAACCATAGGGGCGGTAATTACAAGACTAACTATTTGGCCTATACATTGACTAAAATATCCCTCATAATATAACATTTAAGTTAACTAATCTAACTTAGAAGAAATCTAATCGCACTTCATCTTTATTCTAACAGGTTCTATTCTCATCTTCTAGAAATAATTCTCCATGCAAAAACCCAACATGTGCAATATTTATAAAAAAAAGAAAAAAAAGAAAAAAAAGGAGAGATATACAGGATCTCCACCAAAAGAGTCTGTCTTTGGTCTGGCTTCAGATGATCAACAACTCTAAGGGAGAATTGGCAATTGATAAATATTTACATGGGATTGGTTTTTCTAATCCAAATTACTGGTACCTATTGAATACTTGTTATGGACATGTATCTGAATTGGTGTTGTATGCATAAAGGAGCAGAAAAGAATAATATGTAACCTGGTTGTACATGGTAGGGTGATGAATATTTCAGGGGCTGTTCTCTTCGTATTTCAGTTTTGAATTTTGAATTCATTTTTAGTTTTGTATTTTGAGTGTCTATTTTGAGATTGTTGAAAACGTGTTCTTTTTGTCTGTAGCATTTTTCACGTTTTGAAAATTTTGCACATATTTGTGATGAAAACAACCAAAATAACTTTTTGTTGTTTTGAGTTTTTTTTATAATTTTTTTTTTCTTATTTTTGAAAATATGAAAGTAAACACGTTTTTACTGTTTTGGAAAATTGAAAACCGCCTGAAAACAGTAAAGTGAACAGCACCTTAGTTTTTCAGCTTTCCCTCATGGTGCATCCAAGATATATATTAGATTTCTTCTTGTCAGGAGCTAGAAACGAGATTATCTGTAATAAGGTTGGAACCTATTGAAATAAAATGTGTGAGGTGATTACAATGGTTTGGGCATGCATGAAGAAGATCAATATATGCATTTATGAGTTGAGTAGATGAAATAAAAGAAATTTGTAGCAAAAGGGATAGAGAAAGGCCAAAATTTCTTTGTGGGAAACCTTTAAACATAATCTCCCTTTAGAAGATATGACTAGAAATAAAGATAATTGGAGAGCTTGAATTATGTGGCTAACCCCTCCTAGTGGGAGAAAGGCTTGTGATGATGATGACTTCAGGAATACTTATGCTGATATGCAATTTGCAGATGCTTTGATTGATTATATTGAAGAGTTGTTCAGTTAGTCTTGTTGGCATGCTTCTTGCAAATGTTTTATTAAAAGTAAACTTGAACACTTTTGAGGAGGTTCCTGCAACTCTGATGTAATAAAATGCATTCTTTAGATGATTATTAGAAAATCTAGCTAGAGTCCTTTTAGCCTACTCCATGTGTCAGTGCCAGTAAAACAGTGTATCACAAAGAAAGTTGAATAAACTATAATCTAAGAAACTGTTGCAAGATAAAACAAGAAAAGTCCAACTGCCATTCCAGGTCCAACACTATTGTAACGCATTCATAAAAGGCTGGAAAATAGGAAAATAAGAACTCAGATACTAATTTTGAGATTTTTCAACAGTAAATAAGAAACTTCATTTATCCACACAAAAAAAAAAAAGTAAGAAAAAAATGACCTTAAAACAAAGAGAGTCGCAATGAAGCAGAATGTTCCTTCCTATATTTAGAAGATTTCATTAAAGATAGTCCATTACCTCTGGCTGTAAAATTCCATTCAGAGGGAAAAAAGTTTTGAAATTAATTTAACAGACCCAAATGAGGATACAAGTCTGTAGTCATATCAGTTCAACTGACTTTCCACAGGGTGCACACATTTTCTTACCATTAGAATTTGGAAATGATCAAAATGAGATTCATGGGAAATTTGCCCAGTCTTGCGCTTGCAAGTTACAAAAGGAATGTTAGTCTTTTGGAAGCTACTGAAGCCATGCGAGCAACATAAATCAACAAGAACACAAGCCCAGTGGCAGTTTGCTTGAGTTTGGCTTATTTGTTAAATATTTATTGAGCTTGAGTGTGACCTCATCCTCTCAAGCATGATAGATTGGCCTGACCATATTCAACGAGAGCTAGTTTAACTAAGCTTGACTTGTTTGCTGTGGGTGTGGCTATTTCTTGTGTCCACTTCAATCAATTTCTCACAGACAAACTCATACTCTTTATTTCTTGACTTCTTGATTTGGAATTATGCCATTCACGTTCCACTTTTTTCCCCAACATATGTCCTCTATTGTTCTGTTATATTTTCTCTCTACTTTTATTTACAAGAAGTTTGATAGGATGTTTTAATCACATTCTGCCTATTGTTCTGTTTCCCCCAATATATCTTCTCCATTGTTCTGTTATATTTTCTCTTCACTTTTATTTACAAAATGTTTGATAGGATGTTTTAATCACATTCTGCCTATTGTCCTGTTTTTCCATGCAGAGCAAGTCATATTTCCTTGCTTGTCAAAGGCTTTCAACTTCTGTACTAACTCCTGGATCAGATGGAGGTGAATTTCCCTCTGATTTGTTAACCAAAAAGCAAGTTATAACTACAGAACATACTCAAGGTATGTGGTACCTAAGATATGATATTCTAAGTTTCAGTGCTGCTCAAGGAGCAGGTTATTCTTGTTGAGATAATCTAATTGATCTGCAATAACTTTTGGCTTGCTTGTTACTTATACACTGGCAGCAACTTCATCGGCATTGCTCTTAGTTACTTAAAAGAATGTGGCTAATTAGCTACTAGAAAAGACTTGTTGCTTAATTTACCACGGATCATGTACTAGTCTGTCACGACCTAGGGTTTTGATGGGAAATTGGAAGAATTCGAGGGAGAATTAGGACATAAATTGGGGGGGGGGGGGGGGGGGGACAGACAGAAATGAGGAAGGATTCGGAAGAAAGGGGGAGAGTTCAGACGAAAACAGAGAGGGAGAGAGAGTTTGAGAGGGAAATAGAGTCAATTATCATTCATCAATTCAAAGATAACATTCTCTAAGTGATATAGCTTATTTATAGGCTGTTCCAACCTATCTAACTGAAAGGTACAACTATTCTCAGTAGCCTAAAGTATAATATAGTAAATGCATGTAAACTAACTACTATTATAATGACAGTTATACCCTTGGGGATCCTTGGGGTCGTGACAATTTCCCTTTTCCTAAGAAAGTTCTTGTCCCCAAGAACTTATAACGATTGGTCCTGTTCTTCATCCAATCCCAGCTTTCACTAGTTGTTTTGTCCTTTCTTTCTTTTTCCTTCTCAACCTTTTCTCTTATATATGCAAACTTATCTGCAAGCCAAGACCTGATTTGGCTCTGTAGCTCACCAACTAGAATATGAACAAAAACCAGCACTGGAAATGCTCTAACCACAGCTATGGACCCCCCAATCCTTATTCAGAGTCAAAAGCAAAGGAAAAATATTTGTAGAATCTTCTTTCTCAGAACCATTCCCGCCAACAGAAGTTACCGTGAAGGAATGCCTTTCCTCAGCTTCCAGCTTCTTTTGAAGGTCCAAGTCCTTGTTGAATGCCTATCTATGCTCATCAGCCTTAGGATCAGTTTTCTTATAGCCAATATAAGACTGTTCCGATTTGAATTGCTCTATCAGAACTTCTTTGATTGCATGTGGAGTGTCACAGACTTGATCCAATGCTACTTCCGCAGCAGATTTCTGGGCAACTACAACAGAATTGATTTCTTCTTTCTCAATCTCAAGAAATTGTCTACTAACTTCTTTCAATCCTAATGATTGATTGTCTGAATCAATCATCTCATGATCAAGGCTTCCTAGGTAGTCCTTTATCTCTGAAAGCTCCTCAATGGGGGACACAATATTTTCATTCTTGTAAGGTTGAACACATTTTGTAGCCTCATGCACTAAAGCACCAGTATCTGCACATTTGAATGATCCATTGATCGTAGTTACCTGATCCGAAATAGCATCCACTTCCTTCAAACTGGAGGTATCAAAAAGGATTCCATCAGGAGGTTCTGCAGTAGATCTTGAATAAAGTTCCACTGGTATACGAACTTGATACTTCCTAGAAAACATCACCAAAAATTTATCAAACTTCCTTGATAGGCCTTACAATTTACATGTTAAGTGTTCATGGTTTTGCCCATAGTGTTCTTGATTCTTATATCCATCTCCCCAATTCGATTTCTTTGAAAATTCTCCTCTACTTACCTGAATCAATTAGTCGCCTAGATCTGAATTGCCTTCGCAAATCAACCGGCTCCACTACTATCTTTCTGGGAATATGATCGGTTTCTATTGTTCCAAGAATTGATCGAAAATTGCCTAGATTGATACTTGTTCAACTCTGTTGTGGCTTCCCAAGGGTTGCCTACTCTTAGCTTCCAAAGTCACTGGAATTCCGTCAATGAAACTGCTTTTATAAATCGCCTATCACGATTGTGATCAACTGGCTCCACTTCGCCTTCCTTGATCGACTGCAACAATCTTGGAAAATAGCTGCGAATCAACCTATTGTTCTGCCTCCAACAATCGAACCTTCTGCTTATACACAATTCGAACTGAGAGTCGAGCGTTGCTTTCCATGACACTATGTGTCTTTACTTCCTTCAATTTGAATCGGAAGTCCTGCATTGGGAAGTAATAGCCTAGAACCGATCAGAATTTACCTGGCTAGATAGCCATCAAAATCTGCCTTTCGAAAACCGAACCTAATTGCTTTGAGTTTGCCGAAATCACAGCCAAGGACCACCGACTCTGATGTAACTTTGTGAGAGTTCGCCTGGGTGTTGTTTTGTGACCTAGATTGTCAGAATTGAGAAATCAATAGCTTGAGAGTCGCCTCTAGCTCAGCTCCCTAAATCACCTCCTATAACTCGATACCTAAATTTAACTGCTAAGATTTTCACCACAAGTTGCTTTAATCACAGACAAGGATTGACCGACTCTAATACCAAACGTCATGACCTAGGGTTTTTCTAGGGTTTGGATGGGAAATTGGAAGAATTCGAGGGAGAATTAGGACATAAATAGAAGAGGAAACAGACAGAAATGAGGGAGGATTTAGAAGAAAGGGGGAGAGTTTAGATAGAGACAAAGAGGGAGAGAGAATTTGAGATGGAAACAGAGTCAATTATCATTCATTAATTCAAAGATTGCATTCTCTAAGTGATACAACTTATTTATAGGCTGTTTCAACCTATCTAATTGAAAGGTACAACTATGCTCAGCAACCTAGAGTATAATATAGTAAATGCATGTAAACTAACTACTATCATAATGACAATTATAGCTTCGGGGATCCTTGGGGTCATGACACAGTCTTGATGAAAGACGACTATGGTTTGCTTACCTCAAGTTTCATTTCCTTTTGTTGCTACATTTGGAAGCATTTAAAACTATGCTAGTGGCAATAGGATCCGCTTGCACCTGTCTTGGTAGGTGCATGGAATTGAAGGTAGTACCCTCAGTAATAATAGCTTTGGGTTTCTCTTATATCCTTTACCAGTGTGATGATCATAATCTTTAATTTTGTGCTTTAAAGTGTGCGATCCATATGAATTGAGAATAGATTCAACTTCATCGTTCCATGATGTGATCTCTGATGGATTGGAGTTTCATTGTTAAAAAGAATTAGTGCTTGATGCCCTTTGCTCTCCAAAAGGACGGAGATTAGTACATTGAAGATGTGTTTCCCTTAATCTGTCATTTGTAAAAACTCAAAAGCTCCTCATGACTCTGTTTTCTGTTAGTTGTATATGCTTTCTTCCATTCTTTGATTATTCTATGAGAGGATATTCATACACGGATATATTGGAAAGGAAAAAGAAGTGCAACTATTTATTGCTTCGATTCTAAATATTTCTCTATAAGTCTTTTGTTGATTTACTGGATTGAGGTTATAGGACTCTACCAGGACCTGGTGATACCCGTTACAAATTTTCATAATGAAGATAAAGGATTTATGGTTTTGGCGGGTGACATCTTTGATGTACCTATTCGCAAGGATATCGTTCACCGTGTTGTTCGATGGCAGCTTGCAAAGAGACAACAGGTAAGAAATAGCTTTTTATTTTTTATTGCAATATATTTCTAGAGTTCTTTGAATATTTTATAATTGGAAAATTCATCTATTAAATATTTTGTCATCTTAACTGAGCATAAAATTAGGCCATCCTGTTTTAATGGATATTTTTACTTTTTATCTCCATGTTCGTTTATACCATCTTCTTTTAAATTCTTTTAGATGTGTTTTCTGTGTGTTTTTTTTTCTTCTTTCTTTTTTATTTCTTTGGTTGTGACTGAAAGTGTGCTGCTTAATTGGCTACAGGGAACCCATTCAACAAAAACTATTAGTGAGGTCAGTGGGACTGGAAGGAAGCCATGGAGACAGAAGGGCACAGGTCGAGCAAGGCATGGAACACTTCGTGGCCCTCAGGTACTGTTTTATTCTATTATCTGAGCAGGATTTCTGACCTGCATTATTTAGTTTTTGAGGTGCACTGAAATGGTTACTAATGAATCAAATAACAGTTTAGGGGTGGTGCTACAATGCATGGCCCTAAGCCTCGTAGTCACGCTATCAAGTTAAACAAGAAGGTTCGGCGACTAGGATTGAAGATTGCTCTGTCAGCTCGAGCAGCAGAAGGAAAGGCAAGTCTCTCTCTCTCTCTCTGGCCTAGGCAATTCGTGATTTCCTCAAGAGCGGATTATATCTGTTCAATGGAGAGGTTGAAGGAGAAGCTCGTGAGGGAATATGTTACATGGACTAGGGTATAGGTGTTGGATACGAGTATGTACTGAGAGGTATGACTTGTCAATTTTTTGAATTTTAGGATAGGGGATATGTATGAATGTAGGACATGACTACTAGAATACAATATAGAGAATAATAAATCTTACTACCTTACCCCTATACATACAAAGCTTTTTTATCTTTTAGATCTATAAGTAAAAATTAATGGTATTTTACTATACATATAAGATAAAATGGTCACTGGTAGGTAGGCAATTTGGGTGATCTCATACAAACAAAGCCCTGCATATAAGATAAAATTGTTAATTTTCATTATTTTTAAATTAAAAGAAAATTAAATTCATAAAGAACAAGAATTAACACATTGAACTAAAAAATGAAGAGTCCAAGTGCCTGAAAATGCAGATTCCATGTAACATAGGTGAGCGAAAGCCCTGCATCTCTGTGGACATGAATAGATTTTTTTATTTTCTTTGGAACGACATCTTTTTTTTTTTATGTCCTCAAGTCATGTTATGTTATAGTTATGCTTCTAATGTCCTCAAGTCATGTTATAGTTATGCAAATCATTACATTAGAGGGTTGAACTAGCTAACATCTCTTTGTGGCATTGTTCAGCAACTTCAGGTTGTAATTGATCCATCTGCAAAATAGTCTCTATACCTGTTTTTTTTGCCCAAGAAGCTAGGTAATGAGCAGCAAAGTCGGTAGGTCTGTAATTGAATTTGACCTGCCATTATCTGGTCCTTTGAAGGATAGTTTTGATCATAGTTACCGGTTCCCTCCTACCCTGGAACCCTGATCCAGATCACATGTTCTGGATTGTGGTTATTTTGCATTCCAGGATAACAAGCAACTCAATTGCATCCCCAAGAATGGGGATCCTGGGCAGTGCACGAGTTTAGTTAAAACAATTAAAAACTAGGGAAAAAAACTTAAAAGTTGGAATAATTTTCAAAGAAATCAGAGAAAAAGAAAGCTTGCCTACCTCACTTCTTGTATATTCTATTGCATTTTGAATCATATTTAAACCTAATTTCTTTTGCATAGGACTTTCATTCCATAAACAAAAGAAAACAAACCAACTTCTATAATGGTGAAGTATCAATCTAATTTATTTCAATTTCAATACAACTATAAAGCATGTAATGACCTGAAATAACGAACCAATTAAGCCTATCCTCTTTGAACCACAAAATTAGCATACTAATGTACCCTATACCTGTTCCCTATGGTTTTTTTGTCCTTTATTGGTGAATCCACCTCCCATGAGCAACGCATTCATTGATCTGAGAGAATGTTGGGAATAATCTGTGAATCAGTGACCATGTTCACCTCATTCCATTTTTGTAACTCTGATACAGACAAGACTTGTCTGACCATTAAAGTTTCTGCAACCATAGCCTTGTAGGGATGTAAATGGGTTGTTTTAGTAAATTTTCAACTTAGCCTTATGCCTAAATCCGCCAATTATGAATGTTATATACTTGTTTTAATTTTAAATGGAGTTAATTGGGATCCGTTGGGGACCCATTTTTATCCCTAACCATAGGAGACCCAGCCAACTTTACTTTGGTTTCTGCCTAAGTTTCTACCAATGATTCCACCATAAGCCAAGCATTCAACAAAGGCTGCATTCACATTGATTTTTAGAACTCCCTCCTGAGGCTTATACCATGGAATGCTGCTACTGGATAGACCTCTATTCTTCAGAATCTTCCTTCCTTTCTGCTCCACAGTATCTTGGCATTCCTGCCAAGTTTTCTTCACTTAATGAAAATGCTATTATTGCTTACTGCTCCTCCATGTTTGATTTTGTTTCTCAAATTCCATATGATGCCTTATCCACTAGTGGCCACAAAGAATAGAAATCTAGTTTTTAACCCCCTCTGATGGTGTAACCACCTTTGGAAATGCCTGAAAACAACCATCTATCCAAATAGATACTCCAACAGTGAAGCCACACTGCTCTTGCTAAAGGGCAGAGAAGAAAGATGACATATATGGCATGTTGAATTGGCATTTTGAATTTTTAGCAACTTCTTTACCTTTTGGCAAAGCACCCACAGCCACTCTCCATAGAAGCATTTTTAGTCTACTGTGGAAATTGAGGTCGCATAACCTTTTCTATTCTTGTGCTGCATGGTTGCTGGAGTCTATCCAATGCCGTGTATCATGTCTTCTATTCATGGGGATAGGGATTCTTAGGATGGCTTCCATTGATGAACGTGAAAATAGATCTTCCAGCACCTCAGCTTTCCAAGTTCCCTGTGTCCAGTCAATCAGCTCACTGACCTTTAGATCCAGTATTTCTCCAATATCCTTTGCTTGGGGCTTATAAGCAGTAATATAAATGTTGTTCCTCTACTACCGTTGTGGGTCTCATTTAAAGACATGAGGGTAGATTAAGTCCAAGGTAGGTCCCTTGAAATGGGAGCTGGTTTGACTAAGTTGGGGGAGAATCTCAAATCCAACATCGGTTGGAGATGGAGTATTACATGGGTATACAAGGTCTTAGCTCAGCTACACCAAACAACAATTGCTTCTGCGCTAGATGACAAGCGTCTGGCCTGTGGCACTAAACTGTGTTTTGGTGACCAGAAAGAAACCATCTCCTTCCTCAGAAATCACAAGGGATTTTCCATCTGCAGAAGTTTCTGGTTTCTCCATGATCAGGGCATCACTCTCTTTCTGTCTAAAAGTTAAACAGTTATCATAGGTTATTTGTGTGATCCAGGATCATGAACCTAGGGTTTAGCCTAGGATTGGAATGACAATCGGAAGGAGCTGATGAATAGAATCAAGAACAGAATACTGGAGAGGAAGAAATGGACAGAAATGGGGAAAGAATGTAGAGAGAAATGGGGGAGAGAAATAGAGAAAATGAGAGGGAGATTGTAGAGAATTGTAGATAGAGAATTATAAATTCATTTAATCAATTCAAGCATATCCTCTCCTCTTACAATGGCCCTTTTTATAGGCATAGTAGCTAGTTGTTTAACTAATTTCTAATAGTATCCTAATAGCACTCATGTGCTTCTAACAACTTGTAAAAATATCCTAACAAACCATTGCAATCCTGTTACAATGATGCCCTTCTATTATTCCTTGAGTCATGACAATTCCCCCTTTCTTGAGAGAGTTTTTGTCCCCAAGAACTTGCAGCAACTATTCATTGCTTTTCATCCAATACCCGTTTTCTCAATCCGTTTCATTCTTTTTTATTCTTGAGTCTTTTAGGCCTCTTCTTTTTCGTTCTTAGGTTTCTAAGATCCATCCCAGGCATACTTTGGCCTAGAACTTCAATGGAAGCAACCTGATAGCGTTCAAATCCAATACACCCACCTTCTACAATAGCTGCCCAATCAAGCTTGATCTCCAATTTGTGGACATGATCAACAAATTCTGGACAGACATACTTAGTAGCTGAAACTTGGAGTCCAACGTAAAGACTATCCGTGTCCGTTACCTCCATTAGTAGTTCTTTACCATCCAATACAAGTAAGAATGGTAAACTTTCATCCTTAGTTGCAGTTATTGTCTTCCTTTTCAACCCACAACCATGCTTCGTTGCAGAAATATCAACAACATCCTCAAATCGCAGCAATGGAGGATTGTAGACTTGCCTTAGATACTCATGCCAAGGTTGTTTGTGAACATTAGCATTAGGAGCTGCTGCAACTTCAATTCCAGCCAACGATTTCTCAATGATTGACACTTGGCTAAGTATCTCAGCACTAGTAAGAGTGCTTGAGAGGCTGTCAATTGATTAAGTGTCATCCTCCAATTGGATAATGCAATCCTGTTACAATGATGCCCTTTGTTACCCTATCAATCTGTTCATTGCAGATTCCCTTTGGATAATGCCGTTCACCTTTAATATCAGTTCTGATGTTGCACTTCTCCTCCTGCTCTATTTTTAGGAATTCATCTTTGTTAAAACTTCTGTGATAATCATCAAAGTATTCCACTGGAAAGTTGAAATAATACTTTTTAATGAGTATCATCGCAAACTCTTGTAGCTTTTCGTAGAACATATGGCCAAATTCCTTGCACTCTTCACGAATCCCATTGCTTGTTCCTTTGTCCCTGTTGCTGCCAACTGAAAATGCAGCCTTCTTTGACTACCATTGAGGCTCCATTCTAGTTGAAAATAAAGCATTCTTCTGCTGCAATTGAGGCTCCACTGATCTCCTTTGTGCACTACTCCTCCTAGCCGAAATCTCACTGGCTGGAAAAACAATAGGCCAAGAAACCGCAACTCTTTGCATCCTAATTCCCTCACTTCCCTACTGTGACTACCTCACAACAGTCACTTCTACAATTGATCCAGTAAGTGGCAAATTGCAGCCACTGTTCCACTCCAAGGCAAGTCTATTGTAGCAGCAGAAGAAGTCGCACAATTATAGTGATTGAATCGGTCTTCTAGAGTCTTCTAGATCGTCTAACTCTCAACCGAGAATCACAATCGAAATCACAGCAATTGAGAATCACCGAAACTACTCTAGGAGTCACCTAAGTCCATGACAATGGCGGCTTATATCGTTGGACTACTTCACCCTCTCAGGAAATTTACTGATGAGAACTGATTCTCGTTGCTTCAGTCGCTGGTTATGGGCCCAGTTCTCTCTGGGTTGACTCTTACATAATGGTTGGAATCCCTTTTCGATCAAGGTGGGTAGCTCACTTCACCAGCATGGTCAAAATTGCTTCTCGACCCAAAATCGCAGCACCACCGTGCCTTTCGATCCAATGGCCACACCCACAGAATTCCGAACGGAATTCCCGATCAAAACTGCCACAACCACACCTATAGGAAGTTTACTAGTCTGGGTTGTAATGGTCTGGGCTATCCGCTTCACCTTCGACAGACTTACGCTCGCCTTGGACAATCGCAACCCTTTGGGTCGTCCGCTTCACCTTTGGTCACCTACTTCAATCACGACCTTCTGGGCCGAGGACCACTAGCAAGTAGCTCCTTGCATTCGCCTGGGTTGCCGAGAATCGTGGCCGTATCTCACCTCCTCTATCACTGTCAGATCTGAAAATTCACTAACCTGATCGTCCTTCGAAGTCGCCTCCAGAAGTCAGCAACACGCTTGAGTTTCACAATTGAGTGTCACTGTCGGCTTTGCCTCCAAAAATCGACAACACTTCCAATTCGGAATCACCTGGCCTCGAGTCTGCTTCGACATTTGAAAGAGCCAGTCGCAATGGATTCTATTGCTGGAATTCTTCTAGTTCGATTCAAATATAATTTCCAATCAACCTGAAGAATCGACTCCTTACTACAGTCTTAACGACTAGCCCAGGATCATTGATAGATGGTAGCTCCTTGAACCAGCCTGGGTCGCTAAAGATTGCGGTCTAGATCGTCGAAAATCAATCACAGAGGAGTCGTCGATAGCCATTGGACATTAATAACCAAAGAAAGCTGCTCTGATACAAATTTGTCATGAACCTAGGGTTTAGCCTAGGATTGGAATGACAATCAGAAGGAGCTGATGAATAGAATTAAGAACAGAATACTGGAGAGGAAGAAATGGACAGAAATGGGGAAAGAATGTAGAGAGAAATGGGGGAGAGAAATAGAGAAAATGAGAGGGAGATCGTAGAGAATTATAAATTCATTTAATCAATTCAAACATATCCTCTCCTCTTACAATGGCCCTTTTTATAGGCATAGTAGCTAGTTGCTTAACTAATTTCTAACAGCACTCACGTGATTCTAACAATTTGTAAAAATATCCTAACAAACCATTGCAACCCTATTACAATGATGCCCTTCTATTATTCCTTGGGTCATGACATCCAGTCATACATGAGCTGTATTTTCTTCCACTGAATCTTTCAATTGAGTCTTAGCTGATAGCAGAGATTCTGGCAGAAATTAGGACTTTGAAGATAGAGATCAGAAAGCACACAAAGGCCATTAGCCTGAAAAAAATTGGATGCTCTAAGAACGAAAGGTGAAGTCTAAAACGAATGTCAGTTCTAAAATTATGTAGATCTACCTGAACTTAAAAAGCCAATCAATTGACACAAATCATAGCTGAAACTAATGAGAGGTATGACAAAATTCATGACCCAGTAACAGGACAACACCAGGTGGCCTCGTAAGCTGGCAGAAATAATCAACTGACACATATTCAAGCCAAGCCCTGATGATCAGAAACCAATGACTGTAAAAGAGCCCTAAGATTGTTTCCTTGCAAATTATGAGGCTTTTGCTCCAATATATATATAAATGGAAAAGATGAAGAAAGAGAAAGCTTTCTGTAACCTCTACTGGTAGATTGTTACCTACATATGGGCAGTCCCAAATCTATATGATTTGGCATCATGACAAACAGCCATAGTTTAGTGGAATCACTATAGAAGATAAATTCAGTTTCAATAATATAGATGTGGTGAATCAAGAGTGAAATTAGGGTTTGCACTCTCTCTTTCTCTTGTTTTGCTGGTGAAAAAACACCCACAAAGTTTCTATCATGGACTTGTCAGATCCTATCTTCTGATTGGTTTTTTCCAACAGAGATGGCGATGCCTTCATCTATGGTACCATCAGTTATCCACTGATTTTTGACAATTATTGAAAGAGTAATTATTTCTTTCTTTAATTTTGCATAGAATTTGGCACTTGTGCCGTTGTAGGACATTGACTGTAGTAAATGAATGTATCAAATTATGTGAACATTTTTTTTCCTCTTTCTGTGGTGATTTATTGTCATCGTTTTTTTTTTTATTATTATTCTTCAACATTCCCAAATCCCAACCGCACTCCCTTTGAATGTGCTTTTCTGGGTTCTCTTCCCATATCTTAGTAAACTGCGTTTCAGGCATTGTATGTGATATTGAATAAACTGAAGCAAATTTCTTTCAACATACAGCTTATGGTTTTTGAGGATTTGGAGGTTCCTACACATAAGACCAAGAATATTGTGAACTATGTGAAGCAGTTGGAGAATGCAAAGAAATTCCTGCTGGTAAATGGTGGTCCAATAGATGAAAAGCTAAAGCTAGCTACACAAAATCTTCACTACGTTAACATATTGCCTTCAATTGTAAGTGGCAAATATTTCTTTCTAGCTTATTGATTTATTTTAGTTACAATTGGAAGCTCCCAATTTCAGGTGTCGCTTGAGATTTTGTATCCTTACCCCTACTTGCTGCCTGCAATATTGGAAGAACGATATTGTTATACGAAATCTGATAACATGAAAACTAATCATGAATTTTGCATCTCTTCCTTCGCCGTATAGCAAGGACTTCCATCCAAAACTTGTTTTTTTTTTTTTTTTTTGGGGGTGGGGGGGGGGGGGGTTGTGTGTGTGTTTGGGGTGTGCATCCCCGGTGCACCCGACACCAGCTTTGCGAGCATAGAGCTTTTAGGGGATGATTATTTTTGTATGCAGTTTTATCCTTGCTGTGCAAAGTGACTGTTTTCCAATGCTAACAAGTGACCTTCCTATTACAAAATAGCAATTTAATTGCTACCAACGCTAGCACTCATCCAAACCTTGCAAATGATTCTATTTTATCTTTATCCCGCATTTTTTTTAGTTCACTAGGCTTCTTTGGTGATGTCTGATTACTGTTTTCTCTAGGGAGTAAAATATATTATATACAAAAAAAAAAAAAATTGATATAACCATATGTGAAATGGCTGATTGGAACTCGTTAACCTTAATGTTCATGATTGTATTTTAATGGGTTGGACTTAACTCTTGGTGTGAAATTGTGTTGTTTTCAGGGTATAAATGTCTACAGCATTCTATTGCATGACACGTTGGTGATGTCCCGTGATGCAGTAAACAGAATTGTTGAGCGGATGCACACTCCAATTAACCGCTAAAAAAGCAGTTTCTGCATTGCTTTCAAATCTTCCAAGGCTTGACATCCAATTAGGATTTTTGTTACCTTCTACTTGTATGCCAAAAAAAAAAAAAAAAGAAACCCTAAAGCACCAATGGCTGGATGTTGTATTCTTATTTGGCCATTTCACTCCTGCTTTTAATTTTACTTTTTACGTTTAGTTTTTCTTTCTTAGTTTAAAATAAAACTTTTTTTTTTTTTTATCTTTGATGAGTTTGTTTTGTTTTATTTTTCTCCCTTCTTGATTTGCGTTGGAGGGTCATTGTGTCGACATTTGAATATTAACACACTATATATAGGTCACTTCAATCATAACATGATTCATTAATTGGGTCCAATTTTTGAACTCAAAGCACATTCAATTTGTCATGAGAATAATATGACATGGCTCATATATTTCATTTGAGTAATGTAAAATTGATGATATGATAAGATTTTTGTAACCACAAAAATGGTGAATAACCCATTTACCATATCGCTTTGTTTGGTTGGTATGGTCTATGGTAAGGTTTA
Source organism: Diospyros lotus (assembly GCF_014633365.1). Taxonomy (NCBI): domain Eukaryota; kingdom Viridiplantae; phylum Streptophyta; class Magnoliopsida; order Ericales; family Ebenaceae; genus Diospyros; species Diospyros lotus. The sequence continues at coordinate 5,699,194 of NC_068345.1, forward strand.
TGCTTATAAGTTTTTTAAAACTTGTGAGAAGTGTGATGTTTATTAATGTAAAAAAAAAATATAAAAGTCAAGAATTTAATAAAAAATTATTAAATAAGTTGAGTTCCTCGTTAAAAAGATTATCTTCTAAAACTTGTTTTTTTAAAAAGAAAAAATAAACACATGCTTTTTACTTTATTTGGGCCTCACTTATGTGTAGGCTAAATCCAACTAATATCTATAAGTACCCGTGTGCCCATATATATTATTGTATATATATTACATTATGAGTAACGTGGGCTTGGGGCACCTTAAACAGGCCCAATAACAGTGAGGCCCAAACTAACGGGCTACATTATGATTTAAAGGTTGCAATGGTTGGGGAAGGGGGAACGAAAGAAACTGAAGAAGAGTCAGAGAGAGGCATTATTAGGAAAGAAGATGAAGCTGACGTGGAAAAACCAGAGCAAGAAGAAGCGCCCTCTCTCCTCCATTTCCCACTTTGAGGACCTGCCTTTCGACCACAAGAACCATCATCAGACAAATCCTAAGGCCGCCCAACAAGCTCCAAACGACGAAGAACACAAAACCCTAGCTCCTGATCGTCAGGACGATGGTGGCCCCGAGCAGGAGGATGAGGATCCCGCCAAACTCGCCGAGGCCTTTCAGGCACGGGGAAACAAACTCGCTGAGGTAAGGTATTACCACTTGTGTTTTTCCTTTCTTTCGTTGTTCTTCTACTGCTAGCTTTTTTGTATGCTGATTTTTCTTTCTCTCTTTCTCCCTTCTTCCAATTGGATTTGGTGCAACTTCTGCTTTTGTGTAATAGTGATCCTGCGGTTTTTCAAATTAAATGAAATAGGCAGTTTTGAAGTGTTATTGAAACTGTAGCTGCAGTGCTTATAGCCAATGCTTGTAGAGAAATTCCTTGTCACGGGGTTCAGACTTTGTTGGGATGCCATTCCTGCATCTATAACATGTGGATTTGAAGAAATCAGATTGTTGTTAACTAGCACAGGAATGGACGCTGGCACGTTATAATACTGGATACAGCAATTTCTTATGGATAAGGATACGGGTATTATGGGGTAAACAAAAGATGCTGTCTTTTATTTTCTATAGTTATTTCTATAAAAATAATATTTGCAAATCACGAAATAATAACATTAAAAATAATAACATTAATTCGACCTCAAAATAGACAAATTACAAGCAATCAATATCATAATTAATATGTTATCACAATTCAAATACCTGGTATACTCAAAAAAACACTATATATATATATATATTTTATTTCTAGTAGTTGTACAACAACTTAGCAAGCCTTAATTCCACTACATGAATTCTAGCTTGCCAATCATTTCCATCTATAGCAATATCTTCTATAAGGCCCATGTTATATTATATTTAAGAGTCTCCCACTATGTTTTTCTTAGTATCGTTGTTTAATCCAATGAATTTGACATTAAATGTTGATAACCTAAACTTTAGAAAAATTATAAGTAATCAAGATCATGATCAGTTTGTTGTTAATTACACTGAAAAGTGTTTGACAGTCATAAAAATGCCCAAAATAAGTAGTCCAACTTCAACCAATTATTGCAATTGGAGATGCCATATGATGTGTGCAACAGTCATTAGCACTTGTATTAGTATTTAGCACATCTAGGATTCAATGAAAACCTATTTACAGCAATATCATATTAGCACATGTTTTTGTACATATTGGTTATGAAAACTTATGTTTTGAAAATCGAACTAGATGGGAAGAGAAAGGGGTCAAGATTCAATGGCTGCATTGTGTTTTAAAATTATTAAATAAATAAGAGTAATTATAATTTAGGTCTAAAAACTGAAAAAAAAAATTACAATAACAACATATCAAGCCTTAATCCTACTATACATGAATTTTACACTAATCTTTTTCACAATTATCATATCTTCTATAAGACCTTTATAATTCATATCATATTCTACCGAGTTTTTCTTGGTCATGTTCAATCTCTTTTGTTAAAGATTTATTCTATTCCATCTACTCTCTTCACATGAGCCTTTATTGATCTTCCTCTGATATAACCAAACCATCTTAATCATATCTCATGTATCTTATTTTCAAGATTTTTTTTTTTACAAATAACCTCCTTTTGAATTTTATCTTTTCTTGTATGGTGGCACATCCATCATGACATCATAATCCCCATTATGTTCACATTTTGCACATGTTGGGCTTTAGTGCCAACAATTGCATAATTTAAAAAAAAAAAAATTGTAACTCAGTCAAATAGCTCAATTGAACTGGTCAGCATTCTTCAGCTAGTCAGACTGGTTTGACAATTAGTTTCCAATTAATGCACTCCAACTGGCCATTGCAGTCCTGTTTTCAGAATACTGATGAAAACAACAGCAATTTGAGCTATCCTTGTTTCATTCCACTGTTCTGAGACAATTATGATAAGATTTACCTTGCTCACTCTGCAACCTGGTCAAAAGGCATCTCTTAATAATGCTGGAATATCAAAGGGAAATATCACTGGGTTTAAGGAACTTATTTATTTTCTATGAGGATTCTTTACTCTAATGTTGATATATATGCCATATATTTCTCACTCTTACCTTTTTTTATTCTTTCTAATAAGCTTTTGCCACTTTGATTTTTGAAGCAAGGGAGGTACCGTGAAGCACTTGGGAAGTGGGAAGCAGCTCTTAATTTAACGCCAGAAAAAGCTGTATTACATGAACAAAAGGCTCAAGTTTTACTTGAAATTGGAGAAGCATGGCATGCTTTGAAAGCAGCAACTCGTGAGTCCCTGTTCTTTGTTTTTACGTCACTGTTGTTAGTTAATGGTGCAGCTGTTGGGGAGATTTGTTGGTTATGACTTATGAGCTCATCATGTTTGATTCACTACTCTGCAAAATTTTTGCTGCCTGGCTTGAAGGAAAACCTTTATTTTTGGTCTTCTTCATCTGCAGTTTTTGTCTTTGTTCAAATCATTAGTATTTTGAGATCTCCATGCTTGTGGAAATCATTTTATCTCTGTAATTTTTTTGGGATTAAAAATTTGTTTGTTGTGTAATAAATTATCAAACAGAAACATATTTAACACCTAGACAGACACTGTATTCATGAATTACAATTATTTGGCAGGTGCTACTGAGTTGGAGCCATCTTGGGCTGAGGTTTGTTTATACATTACCATTCGGATTTGCTTCTTGGTCAAGGCTTGCTGTTTATATATTAAATGCTATGCTTTGACCTAATATTTCCTTGTCTGATTTTTCTCTTTTCACTAGAAACATGGTCAGATCCAATTTGCACTTCACTGTCATTTAATGAAAATGGAATATTTATTCATTTTTTTCTTGGACATAGGCTGCATAGAGTTGCAAGAAATTATATCATAGTGCCAAGCCTCAGGGCTGAGACTTAGATAGTTTCTGGAATTAATCTGGAATTAAAGAAGAACTGAGAGGAAGAACAGAAATGGAGGGAGGATTTGAAAGAAGGAAGGAGAATTGAGAGAGAGAAGAGAGGGAAGGAGAAATTTAGAGAAAAAATAAACTTTGTATTACTTTCAACCTCCCTCTCATCCTCTCCACTTAGCCTATTTATAGGCTCCGTTTCAGTTATAATGTCTAACTAAAAGGTACAATCATTTCTAGCACTAACTGAAAAGGAACAACACAGCCTAGGTATTACAAGTGTAATGACTAGATTACCCCTAGGGTTGACACATAGGTCACCTTCCAACTTCCTCCTGAGCCATTCTTTTCCAGTAAGAGTTACATATGTTAGAGGTTGTGTTCCCTCATATAGTAAGAAAAACATTATAAGTTGTTTCTTTAATTGAAATGATGGCTTTTGATTTAGCAAAATGATCAAACAGGATCTCAACCTGAAATAGTTGGGACAAGGCCTATTGATTTTAGTCAAGTTATATGTGTCAGATGACAGGATCTCGTCTCCTTTCTCCGCTGTGCTCATCTGTTTCCACGGCTATTGCATATCCTTTTTTTTATTTCTTCTTCTAATATCTCAACTGTTGTTTCTTCTCTTCTTTCTTTTTATTCTCTTCTTCTTGCTAATAGTACATCAAGTTTCCATCCTAATAGTCTTATCAAACATACAAGAAAAATAAGAACAACAAACCAAGCCTTTGTCCCCCTATGTGGAGTTGACTACATGAATGATAGCTTTTCACTCTTTTCAGTTCTATCTATGGCCTTATCTTTTATAAAGCTCTTATAACGAATATCATACCTAAATGTCTCCAACCAAGTTTTCTTGGTCTTCCTCTACCTCTTTTACTAAATACTTCTTTCATTCCATCCACTCCCCTCATGCATCTTATATTCAATAGAAGCCACTCTGACATTATTACGATTAACTTCATTTCTTATGTTATCTTTTCTTGTATGCTTGCACATCCATTTTAGCTAATAATCTTATCAAACATGAATAAATAAATTAACCTCTTAGTTTTCTGTATGCAACTTATTAAGGTTTTCCTTGCAACTAATGAACTCTATGTGGGCTCGAAAATTGAAACATATAATATGAGCCTTCTTGAACATGATTTTGTGCTCTTCACAAGCTTGAATTTTGTTTTCCAGGCCTGGACCACCCTTGGTAGAGCACAACTGAACTTTGGGGAGCCTGATAATGCTATTGAAAGCTTTGACAGGGCATTAGCTATCAAGGTGCTGCCCTCAGAACCAATCTCCTTTTTGTTTTTCTAGCTTGGCCCTTGCTCTTGTTGACCATCTTGACTAACCCGACACATGTTTCATGGTGTGGTAACTAAGATGGTGTACAACCCAACCTAGGATGGCTTGCAAACTGAACTCCTTGGCCTAGAAATTACATAGAGCTGCTAGATTTTTATTTTTATATTTTCATAAGTCGCATTTCCATGATGAACAGGTTAGTTTGACAATATCAATTATGTGATAGAATACAACCATGTCAGTTATCTTCATTCACCAATATCTTATGAAATTTTTCCATATGAAAATTGTGTTGGAACTTCATCTCATCATTCCCTCGCTAGAGGGTTACATCAGGAAGGGCATCTAATGTAAAAATTTTGCCACTTTTTTTTTGCACGGTTTTGTATTGTCAATGCAACTTTTAAAAGTCAGTTGACATTTTTGAATGTGGTGCTACTAACTATAACTTGGTTAGGATAAGGTACACTTGATTATGATGATGATATTTTTATATTTTCAGATTGTTTTACTTTATATGCTTTATAGCAGACTCAATTAAGTGTATTCATGCTAAGTTTACTTTTTGGACCTTTAGAGGGACTAATACCACCTGAATACAAATCCTGCATATTCAGGCTATGGAGGACTAGCACGGTGCTTGCTATTAGGAGTTTGGCTTAGTCAGGAATTGAATCTGTCTTCTGCTACATTTCTTTCTGTCAAACTTTGATTTTTTACTGATGGATGCAGCCTGATTCTGTTGAGGCACAAGGCGACAGACAAACTGCATCACAACTTGTGAAGAAGCGTAAGCAGCTTCACACGTCAGGCTTGAGTCCTACTAAAAATCGTTATGTGGTAGGTGACAAATCAGAGAACTCCTGAAGGTAGTCTGCCCAGCCAGCATGCCTCTTTGGCTGCAGAAGAGTGTGAGAGAGAAACTTAAGCATCCTCCACACATTTGCCATTCTGGAAGCAGGAAGCAGGAAGCAGGAAGCAGCTAGCTAGTTGTTCAGGCTGTGCAGGATAGCCACCATAAATGTCTTTATTTTCATGTGAGATGTAGCTAAAACCAAACTTTGGGCTTTAGGTAAAGAGAAGAAAGATGGAGGCAGGCAGGAAGTGAGCTATTGCGAAAGAATTGAGGAAGTCTTGTAATTTGTACTTACTGCAAAACATCAAATAAAATAGCTGAATTTGGTTTCAGACTTGCTTTTGTGCTTTCTTTCATCCTATTATCGTTGTTTCATTGTGGCAAAATGCCATTGACTGTATCCATATTCATGCTTTCTGGGGCTTCAGTTTTCTATAAACATTGTATGTGGAGTTTTTTCTTTTACAATGACTGGGATTTATATTTCTAAAAATTCAAAGGCTACAATGTACATCGTTAATTAGTTTTTCATTAAGAGATCATAAGTTGGAGTTGTAGAAATGATCTTTTGCAAAACAAAGTAAATTATTGGAGTTGTAACAAAATTTCTGTTACACAAATATTTTTCTTTTAATATTTGACAATGCATTTATCTTTATGTGTTCATCCCGGGCCACGCCACGTGTCACCATTTGCCAATTTCCATCCCGTTTTCTTTTTGACATCATGTGAACCTTTTTGTGAGTACTAACTTGCTCTAAAAGCCAACAAATTCATCCGAATCACGCGGACTTTTTTGTGAGTACTAATTTGCTCCAAAAGCCAACAAATTCATCCGAATCAAAATATTTTTCGATCTCATTGAATTTTTCATAAAGCTTATTTTTGTTTGTGTGTAACCTTATAAATTCACTATAAAGATAGCAAGGACAATTAAAGAATCCTACTCCTAATCAAATTCTTAGACCCAACACATCCAAAACGTGTTGGACTTGGTTTCCAACCTAGTTTGACTAGGGTTTGATTTCTCTCCTATTAAGGCCATGAATAGCTTTTGCCTGTAGGTGAAGAATAACTTTTGAGAAAAGTTAAAGAAATGAACAACTTTGGTGAAAAGTTAAGGTGGTAAATCTTGCATTCTTGGTATAAGGAGACCAAAGGGGCATACTTGTTGGCATTGATAAAACATCTTTTTGGTGTGAATCACTTATAGAGGGTGGGTGACACATTGCAGCACAAAAATTCAACTTTTCACGCGTCGGATAACCAAAGGTTGGTTTTTTTTCGTTCTTTAGTTTATATTCATAAAAGATTATATATTTACAAACTAGATCCGATTTTTTTGGATTTTATGATTGGCCAAATAATTTGGTTGGTCAAAAATTTTTAAGTTTTCGATGTGTTTTGTTATATAAAATCCAACAGTGGTATTAAAGCCTTGGTTTGCATCTATATAATTTTGATAGATTATGTGGTGTTATGGTACGTTAATGTGTGATTTAAGTGTTAGATTATGCATGTTAAGAATCAATTTTATTTATTTTTTCAATGGATGATTTGGTTCTTCAATTGAAAAAGAATTAAAACTAAAAAGAAAATTGAAATCCAAAATCCAAGAAGGGTTCTTGATGATTTTTGTGGAATTCATTTTTGTTCAGAATTTTTCTTCATTCTTCCGAGTTGAAAATTGTTTTCTAAACTGGAATAGATGTTGAAATAAGTTTATAGATGATTCAAACAAATCAGATTTAGAGGTTAACATCATGTGACAAGATTTTTTCGAAAAACTATTTTTCTAGAAACAACACAGTTCCATCAACTTTGTTGATTTTTATGGAAAGATCTAATCTCAATTTTAAGGAATGGTTTTTGTGATTTGATTCCTTATCGAGTTAGCTTTGAAACAGTATATCATATACTTCAATTCGAGCTGTAATGAATTTTTTATAAAATTTTTGAATACATAGTGGTCAGTTTATGAAACTGCATATGCGATTTTGATGTTTACATCAACAAAAAGGTGTTTTATGAAATTGCTAGCTTTGAAATCAATTGTTGATTGATATCCTGGAAATTTAATGATGGGAACATCAAGTTTAACATCAAAATTGAATTATTTAAAATTCGGATGCCATAATTTGAATGATCGCAATCTATTAACGCATTAGCAATAAATATGAGATATTTGTTTGTGTTTATGAATGTTTTTGTGAGCATGGTTGATCATGGACTTGGGCAACAAACCTTTTGGTATGTAATTAATTTTGGAAAAAAATGGGATATGTGAATCATGCCTTATCTCTATTTCTCGTTGTACATTCTCTTCTCTCCCCTTTATATAATCCCCTTGACTTGTCAAGGTTTCTTTAATAATTGTATTGGAAGAAGATGAAGACGGAGGCATGATGACATAAAGGAAGGCTCGAAGAAGATTAGTTTGCATTGATAGGTTTTTAGTTTAAGAGATAAGTTTGTAGTTGCTCACCTAGGTGTGACTAAGGGAATTGTTAAGGCTCAACGATTCACAAGTCCATGATCATGTGTTTACTTTACCGCCTTTTACTACTTTTATATATTCATGTCTTGAATGTATGTTTGATAATATATGATTATCAAGATAAAAATGAGACTTAAAAGAAAATTGAGCTAAAGAAAGATCTACACACAAAATTAAAGGGTAAATGTGTAACATGAAGAATGATTTACATAACCTTCATACTAATTTATGGGTGAATCGGTGATTTTGACTCTACGGGTTACGGGGCACACCCAAGGCTCGCTTAGAAGGGAGATCCATTGAAATCCATTAAAACATGAGATGACATGTCGTGGGAAAGTCATGATGAACCCATTTATGTTACGAAATGGTAGGATCCCTTAATCATGGATGCATGTCCGCAAGGCACACCCAAGGTCATACGAGAACGCTGAATAAGATTACAAGTTGCATGAGATGCAATCGATAAGAGTTATCTACCCACTAAGGTATGCATGGTTGCAGAGTACATCGAAGATCATGTCATACATGTTGGTGTGGATTGTAATACCCACTAGTAAGCCCAATAATTGGATTTCTCTAGATGTCCTTGTGTGGGTTGGACTTCTGAAAAAATAGTGGGAGTTCTTAAGAATAACGTACGTTTCTTATTGTATTATTAATCAAAGTCCAATTTGTTAATTATCATCTATCAATTTTAATTCTCCGATTAATTCTATAATCAAGTTTTCAACACGTGGCTATTATATACTAAAAGGAAACGTCTTGATTAGGCCTAATGGTGCACTCTTGACAAGTGTTGTCTTGAGAAATGATGGTGTAACTAAGGCTAAGTCTAACGAGAAAGGAATTTGCTTCCATTGCAATAAAGATAGGCATTGGAAGAAAAATTGCAAGCTTTATCTAGACGAGATCCAAAAGAAGAAGCATGATGATGCTTCTAAAGGTGTATGCATGATGATGTTTATCACATTGAACCTTTCAAAAGGAAAATTGATGAATCGAATATGGCATACCTTAACATTGCCATCTTGGTTACATCAATGAGAAAAGACTTAACAAGTTAGTCATTAAAGGCCACTTAGGACCATTTGATTATGAATCTTATAGTACTTGTGAGTCTTGGGATGACTGTCCTTGCGTGGCCCTCGGTGCTCGTGCCCTCGATTAAGCCAAGGGAGGTAAATCGCAGGTTGGGCATTTGGCCTTTGCGCAATGATCGAACTCACAACTCACCAAATTGATATTGGTATATTACTTATCTAACTGCTCGACATATGTCCTGGCGACACTTATTAGTCTTGTATTAAGGTAAAATGATTAAGGTTCCACTTGTAGAATAAGGGGAAAAGACAATGGGCTTGTTGGACCTATATATTGATGTGTGCGGCCCAATGTCCATACATGCTAGAAGAGAGTATTTGTATTTCATCACCTTTACTTATGATTACTTTAGATTTGGATATATGTATTTAATGAACTACAAACATGAATTTTATGAATTTTTCAAATAGTATAAAACAAGGGTAGAGAAACAAATTGGTAAGAGTATTAAAGCCTTTCGATAAGATTGAGGAGGTGAATACTTAAGTTATGAGTTTCTTGATTATCTCAAAGATCATGGGATTAGATCTCAATGGACACCTCTTGCTACCTCACAATTAAATGGAGTAGCTAAAAAGAGAAATCGTACTTTGTTAAACATAATGCAGTCCATGATGGGGCTTACAAACCTTCCATTGTTGTTTTGGGGTTATGCTCTAGAAACAACAACTTATTTACTGAATAAAGTTCCAAATAAATCAGTCTTTAGTACCCCACATGAGATGTGGATTGGGAAGATGTTGGTTTTAAGTCATATAAAAGCATGGGGATGTCTTGCATATGTCAAGAGATTGAATCCTCATAAACTTGAGGCTAGAAGCTCCAAGTGCTACTTTGTGAGATATCCAAAAGAAACTCGTGGATATTATTTCTACAATTCATATGAGAAAAAGATGTTTGTCTCCAAGAATGCCAATTTGTTGAGTTAAGGCTCAATAGACAATGAGTAGCAACAGAAAGGGACGAGCGTGTGCGACAACCGAGAATGAGGGAGATATACAATAGCGGGCATGCGATAGTGAGTGGTGCTTCAAAGAGGTGACAGTGAGAGACAATAAAAAGGGAGGTGAGTATGAGAGAACAAGTGGTGCTTCGAAAGGGAGGAGGTGTGTGGCAATGACGAACAACCACATAAAGGGAATGGTGTGTGTAACGGCATATGGGAGAGGGGTATTGCACTGATTGCAACTCAACGACCAACTTCAGAGATGGAAGGAACGTGCAATAGTAGCGAACAACGACAATAGGCAATGGTCTACCACGATGGCGAGCGGTGACCGTGGTAATGGTGTCTTCCTTTTTTTCTTCAAGCTTTAGTTTACAGTTCACACGGCTTTTTTAGGGTTCTATTTTCGAAGTTGCAACTATTTATATGGTGTGTTTCACTAAATCTAAATTAGTTTTTGTTTTGTTATATATACATATATATATATTATATTATGTGAAATGATTAAACTAATATATATAAAAATTTTAAACATATTAAATTTAATGATATTATCATAATAATTTAAATTCTAATAATTTTATATTAAATAATATATTTATAATATCATAAATAAATTTATTAATGTATTTATAAATGAACTTATTCATAAGTTATTCGTAAACTTTTAATTGAATATCTTCACGATTCTCTAATCGAACATGTTCATAAATTTTAACAAGTTGAGTTTTATTAATCTCAAATTTGACTAATTTATAAATCAAGTTTCAAAATTATGTTCAAATTCGGTTCATTTATCTTAATGAACAAAATCAGATGAAAGTCTATTCAAACATCGAGTCACTTACGATGGCTTGACTCATTCAAACCCTAATATTAATATAATACACAATATAATATATTAATGTAAGGTATTACAAGTGTCAATATAAAGTGTCTAAATAATATTTTTAAATTTTTAATGTTAATCATCGCTTAAAAAATAATAGTTATAGTGGATTTATTATATCTTATTTTTAATATATAAATAATTTGATTAATTGATTTAATATTTCAAAATACATATTTATCTCCAATTATTTACATGGTTAGATATAAAAATAAGATATAATAAATATATTTAATTTAAAAATAAAATATACTTATTATATCTCAATTATTAACTTTAAGTACATTGTGCAATAGTTAAACGTTACCTTTTCAAATACCTTGCCTCTAAAAATTGACTCTGCAGGGTCAAAATCCAGACTTTTCGGAGGAGACTGCGATGAGGTGGTGTCCGTCCTGCTGTGAGAATTACTGGTCGCCGTCTGATTTCGGCAACTGCAGAAAGTGCTACGAGGAAGCTAACAAGACCAAGGAGGAGCTCAAGCACGAGAACGACGATCTCAAGGCCAAGGTCGACTTCCTCTCCCTCCCCTTAGGCCTTCACTCCCCTTCCTTCTCCGACGTTGTCCTCGTCGCCTCCGACGATGGTCTCGGTCACTCCGACGCCATTCCAGTTCCCATCCCTGCCCATCGGGCCGTTCTGGTCAGTGCCTTGTCTTCCCAAACCGACCCTTCTCTTCGTGTATTCTTGATTCTGTTAAAATCCTTGTTTGGTTTGTGAACAAGGCAATAATCGAATAATAGGCTGAATGTGTTGTTGAGTGGTGTTTAGGTATTTGAAAGAAATTGGAAGGAATTAGGATGAGGAAAGATCAAGAAAGAGATATCAGTTGCAGTGAGAGGATCAAACACTGCTGGAACTCTTTATTTGGATCGTAATTGTGGTCATTATTTTTCAGTTTTAGTTTCAGATTCAACTCTAGTTCATTTCTTGGACGCTAATAAAATGAACTTTAGGAGCCAACAAATACTTCCCCCCATTCAAACTTCTTTCACATTTTTTCTACGTGGAGAAGCTAAGAATTTACGGAATTTGTCATCCAGGATCATGGATTGCAATATCTGGAGGAAACAGAATGGTAGAAGGTTTGAAGAAGAAAAAAAATTCTTGTTTTGAGAAGTTTCGGTATATGTTAAGTTTTTCTTATTCCTTTTGGGATTTGATTAGTGAGAATTCATAGGTTCGCCAGTATCACAAACTTTGAGCAGTTGATTCCCTAAGTAATATTGGACTGATGGCATCAGAGTTTTAGCATGGGATGATGTATTTGTAGAGAATATGGTTCATTTATTTTTTAGATCAGCTTGTAGGGCTTATGCAATTTATTCAGCAGTAAAGTTCTGTAATAAGGCCTCAGGTAACGTCATTTGTCATGAAGAAAATGTGGCATTTTCCAATGCTTAAGAAAATGTTTATACAAGAATATCTGTGCGTGCTCAACTCTGCACCTTATGGAAGACTGTTGAAAATGAACTGTTTTACCTGGAATAATTTTTCCTCAAATATTATTGAAATTTGAGAAAATTAAGGTCTTAGCTCTTTCCTGAGGAAACCCGTAATTGTCTTTATCTTCTACCAAATAGGAGAGGCCAGTCACACTAGCAGTAGCTCTACCAGCTTGTCAAAGACAGCAACCTCTCTGTTTTTGTTGATTATAACAGAAAGGTCCAAACTTTTTTGGAGATGAATACAAGTATGGCTGGAGGAATGAGATCCAGAAACATTCTTGTAATCTAATTTTGAGTTTCTAAAAGATCCTGTTCACTGTGCGCCCCCCAAATGAAAGAAAATAAATAAATAGATGAAATAGTTTTCAGTTGCTTGATTGCTTCTCAGCTTTAGTGGCCTTCCTCCTGTTCGTTATCCGTGTCTTATCAGGGTTGAACTGTAGTAACCCTTAAGTCTCCTACGCAGATGATATGATCAGGTCATGATGTTTATGATGGTCAACAGTTAGATATATTGTTTGAATTATCCTAAATACACATGCATAAATATATTATATTTGCCATGATGTCATCTGATGCTGGAATCTATGCAGCAGCATTTGTAGGGTGTTGGTCTGATGCCAATACTGAGTAACCAACCAACCATCAAATATTCTTGGAGAAGATAGAATTCACTATTAGCTTCTTGTTTTTTGTCCTCTAAATTAAGCTTCACACAATTTACAGTTTTTTTATTATATTATCGTTGTCAACTGCATCTTATCCTAACCAAGTTAGGGTTGATGATACAACATTCTTAATATAAATTGACATTTAAAAACCATGTTAACAATACAAATCCATACATTATTATATGATCAAAGCACTATTATATTTCATCAGATGAGTTTAACACTTTTTGTGATTCATTGTAATTGGATGACTACTGTATACTGCATCATTCATGTTTTGCCAAAATTCGACAGAGCTAGGTGATCCTATTTCATAAGTCTCTTAACTTTTTAAGGGACATGTCATTTTAGCTCTCCATGCTTTTTGGCAAAGGATAGCATTCTAAGAAGAAAGGTCTGTTCATTGATCATTGTCATTCTGTTTGTTTATGATGGAAATCTCCTTTTGCTCAATGATCTATAATTCCTGAGTTTGGTATTTAAACATTAGCATACCCTTTTAGGAAATGTATAGGTATCTAGGAAAATAAAAACATCACCATGCTATGTTTTTTTGGTTTAGAGACATCAAGTAGACCTTTATGCACTTTGTGGTTGTAGTTGTTAACCTCTCTTTTTGCATGTTATGGATTGGGCAATCAACGTTGTATTACGTGGTTTAACTGTCAAAAAATTTGTCATTCCCTTTTTTCTTTGTTTCATTGTCCTTATTTGGTCAATTCATCAACTTATCAGGCCAGTCGCTCCCCAGTTTTCAGAGCCATGCTTGAAAATGAGATGGAGGAAAGCCTGAGCGGTACCATCAAATTAGGTGATGTATCATGTGATGCTCTTCACTCCTTTGTCCATTATCTGTACAGTGCAGAGGCAAGCCTTGATGAAGGAATGGCCATTGACCTTTTAGTAATGGCCGAGAAATATCAAGTGAAACATCTCAAGACCTATTGTGAAAAGTACAAGGTGTCCAAGTTGGTCTGGGAGAATGCCCTCATGAATTTTGCCTTTGCACGCCAATACAACGCTAAGATCTTAGAAAAGGCAGCCTTATTATTGATCATGGACAACATGGATAAGCTTAGCAAGTGTGAAGTATATATAGAGCTCGTGGAGAAGGATCCCCGGCTTGTTGTAGAAATCTATGAGGCTTATCTCTCGATGCACTCGCAAGGTTGAAATTGGATGTACATGAATTCTCATGTGACGTGGCAGGTTAATACTGCTGCACTCGCAAGGTTGAAATTGGATGTACATGAATTGTCATGTGATGTTGGATTTAGAAGAATGTGAATCAAATTCAAATTCTAACCACTTAGCTAATCATTTTGTCCACTAAGGAACTTATTCTATAGTAACTGCAAAATCTAACAATCTCCCACTCAGGTGCATTGAATAATGCTTAACTCATCTCTTCTTACAAGACATCAAGGTGTATGATCTCGATGACAATGATAAATGTATTATATCAAACAATTATCAATGCCAACATAATACTTCGTTGCATAGAAAATAAAATTAAATATGAACAATGTCATCTATATTTTAGATAATACATAACACATCAATCAAATGCTTCCAAACTCTCAAGAGTAACTCTAAACAACATTTGATCATCATTCGAAGTTCTTGCACTCATGACCATCACATAAATGATCGTTTAGACTATGAGATGCAAAACTTAGATGACATGGTATAAAATTATATTTCCAAGAATTTGAATTAATTTATCTCTTGGTTCAACAACTTGCTCGATCATGGCCCACCTAACTGCTTATTTACTAGCCAATTGGGTGACATGCTAAAGTAATGTAATTGAACTTCAATTTCATAAAATAATTTTAAGTCAGAAGACATACGTAAATAAGGTCTCACACAATAATAGAGAGGATAATCTTGTCACTTCCCTATAGCATTCGTATATACAAGCTTATGTTGTATGATGTGTATGCTATAGTGGAGCTCCCACTAATCGATGATGTCACACTCGAAACACCATACAGATATAGGCCTAGTCGCCACATAGGCACCAATTTGAGTCACTCAACTCATGAGTGCTCACATCCAGCTATTATCCGACTTAATATGAAATTTGGGATAGATCTACATTTGACTTATTCAAATAAGCCTCGTCTTAGTCTTGCTAAGGTGACAATGACGACTTGGAATATCCCTCATGTATCAAGGCACTTACACTGACCACATAAGTTCAAAAGTAAGCTGTTTTATCCTACACACCATTTAGGTGTCAAGGGGATCGTCCGCGTGAGAGGACCGATCCAAGCTTGGTGACATTCACGAACATGTGTAACTATTTCAATGCTTTCCATCTCAACAACATAATGTTATATCATGAAAACAAAAAGAAAATAATAAATATCCATCTGTACAAAACAATACGAATGTCGTAAATAGTGATCAAAACGTAGAGTTCAAATTCTACGTAATCTCATATGCCTTACATGGGATTCAAACATATTCATACTAAGTGGCTTTGTCAATAGGTTAACCAACATTTTAGCGCTAGGAATATAATTCAAGATCACTTTCCTGTCCCTGATTAGTCCTCTAATATAGTGAACATATGCTGATGTGGAGACATTATCATCTATATCCTTGCTAAAATCAGCATCAATGTAACCATACACTTTCATATCTCCACCTTGGAAGGATAAGACATAATCACAAGTACCACGTAGATACTTTATGATTCTCTTGACAATTTTTTAGTGTTTCTTCCCCGGATTACTTCGGTATCTGCTTATTAGCCCAACAACGAAACATATATCATGACCAATACACTTCATTATGTATATGAGACTCCCAACAACATTAGAGTACGATTTCTTCTTCATTTATTTATTTTTCCCTCTGTTTTAGGGCACCGACTAACTCAAGGTACAACCCTTATCAACTGGAGTATCAACTGGTTTTGAGTTATCCATATGAAACCGTTCAAGAATCTTATGCGGATAAGTCTCTTGAGACAGACTCAAAAGCCTCATTGAGCTATCCCTCGAGATCTTAACTCTAAGGATATAACTCGCTTCCCTTAAATCCTTCATCTTAAAGATAGAGGATACTCATTCCTTAATGGCATTGATCATCTCCAAGTTATTTCCAGCCAATATGATGTTATCTATATAATGATAAAATCAAGAATCCATCTTTTATCTGTTTAACATACACACAATGGTCTTTCTTCATCACGATCAAACTAATTGAGGTAATAGCTTCATGAAACCGTAGATATTATTATCTAGATGACTGCTTGAGACCATATATAGATCATTTGAGATGGCACACTTTGCCCTTTTGCCTTTCAATAACAAAACCAATAGGTTGATCTATTTATATATGCTCGTCTAGTTCTCCGTTGAGAAATGTTATCTTGACATCCATCTAGTGTAGCGCAAGATCTAAATGAGCGACGATGGCTAGAATTAAATGTATAGAGTCAAATCTTACCACAGGAGGAAATTTCTCTAAGAAATCCACATCTTTCTTTTGGGGTAGCCCTTTACAATCAAACATGCCTTATACTTGTTGATCCATCCATTAGCTCGATGTTTGACTTTAAAAACCCATTTGTTTCCAATCACCTTTCTATTTGGTGGAAGATTGACAAGTTCCCATGCCACCTTGTTAGCCATGATCTCGATTTAGGGAGTTTAAGACTTCTATATTAAGAATTCGGCTCAGTGCTAGCCGACATGGCACACATAAACGCCCTTCCATTAGCATCATCGAAATGACAACGATAGATAAGCCCACGTTGGCTATGTCAGATTAATTGAGTTTCCAAAGTATTGTCTATGGGTTCACTGGCATTGACTGCAGGAATGCTTGAACTTACTAAAGGCATTTCCTTATGTAACTCATACAATTGAGAGTTCTTACCAACTTCACCAATTCTTGGGAACTCATCCTCAAGGAACTCTACATCTCAAGATTCTAACTCAATCAAACCCTCATTAGGATGTTCACCATACATGACATATCATTTTGTGCCCGCAAGATGCCGAATGAACACATTCTTACTGGCTTTTGGTCCAAGTTTACCATACTTGTGGAATGTGCTATGAACATATTCAGCTGATCCCCAAGGCCACAAGTGTTCCAAGTCTGGACTTCTACGAGTCCATAACTCATAAGAGGTAGAGGGCACGTATTTGCTTGAAACACAATTAAGAATGTAGGCTGCAGTCAACAGTGTATCTCCCTAAAAACTAATGGGGAGATTCGTCTGCGCTAATATCAATCTAACCATTTACAACAAAAGCCTATTTCGACATTCTACAACACCATTTTATTGTCAAGTGCTAAGAATTGTTAAGTGTAGAACTATACATATTTCCTTACATAGACTTTAGAACTAATCAAAAAGATATTCACGGCCTCTATCATTTCAAAGATTTTTTAAGTTCTTCTCCATCTAATTCTCAACTTCATGCACAAAGCATCTAAAGCTTCTGACTTGTGAGAAATCAGGTACACATAACTAAAAAGTGAATAATTATCTATGAAGGTAATGAAGTATGATGCATTATAACGTGACCTCACATTTATAGGATCACATATGTCGAAGTGTACTAACTCCAAAGGGCAAAATGCACAAGAAACCTTACGTAATGGTTTCCTTTTGCCCTTGCTAGCTAAACAAGACTCACATACAATGAGTCTCACTTTACTGAGAGATCCCAATAAACCTTCTCGTGTCAGCCTTACCATCATCTCTTGGCCCATGTGGCCAATCCTTTTGTGTCATAAATCACGATCAACATTCATGATAGAAAAAGTAGAAGAAACTATAGCAATGGAATAATTATCATAAACATGATTCAAACTCAGTTTGAAAAAACCATCAACTAAGAGACCACAACCAAAAAATGTATCATTTGAATAGATGTTCACACTAGTACCACAAAAAAGAAAAGAATATTCTTGTCCTAATAAACATGCTAATGATAAAAAATTACACCGGACTCTAAGAACATACATAGCGTCCTTTAGAAGTAGGCTTTTGCCATTCTTCATCTTGAGCTGGTACAAACCAACTTCAAGAATTTCTTCTTTTGTGTCATTCCCAAGCATGACATATTGTGTCCCCGTTGGCACCTAGTGGTAATCCATAAACCCTTCTCTCTCAATACTTATGTGTCACGTTGCTTTTGTATCCACAATTCACTTAGGATACTAGTATGCAACTAATACATGCGAGCAAACATAAAGCAAAGGAGAAATAGAAGAGGAATATATCTTCTTCAGCTTTGGGTAATTCCAAGCAAAGTGACAATTTTTCTTACAATTGTAGCCTTTTAGTTTTGACAAGTCTTTCTTTCCACGTGTCTCCATCTTGGCATTCTTGCTCTTGTCATTCTTAGGTGTACAACCTGATGCCCTCGGTCCTTGCTTTTTATGTTTGAGCCTGAAGCCCCATGCCTCTCAACCTTGGCCACAAAAGTCGTCGCTCGATTAGCTTCGATGCTCTCTGCCTCAAGCTCCAAGTGATGTGAAATATCATCAAATGTTTTAATTTTCTCACTATGTGTCATCAAGAGCTTCATTTGGGACCATTAAAGGTTAGGCAAGAATCTAATCACCCCTTGGAGTTGTTGCTCATCATTAACCACTACTCCCACATTCTAAAGATCTCTAATAAGTGAACCCATCACTCTTAGATGCTCAGGCATGCTATGCCTTGGGTCTTTGACATACTATTGAAATTTTAACTCTAAAGCATAAAGCTTTGTAACACATGTTTGACCAAATGTGATCTTCAGCTTCTACCACATCTCCATGGCAGTTTGGCAAGGTTCAAACTAGCTTATGAGGTCACTCTTCATGGTAACAAGCATTGTAAGGCGAGCATGGCAGTTCCTCTCGAGGCATTTCTCATAGGCCTACTGTGTCGCCAAGAAAACATTTTCCTCTTGCGACATAGGATTGAAAGTCTCTAAAGTGTCCCATACCTTTTCCATTTGAAGTAGATATTGAATCTACTTCTCCCATGTGGAGTAGTTGGATCCATCCAACTTGTCTATCCTAGTCAAACTTCCAGCAACTGAATTGTTAGCAATGATCACTAAATTAGGGATAATAAAAGACATTCAGTGCACATGTTCAAAACAAACAATTAAATCAAAATATTTAGCTCTGCATTCAAGGATCAATAGATCGCCAAGCTTTAAAGTCATCACCTATGATGTACAACTAAAACGCTTTAACTCAATTGCTGATGTGGAACCGATCCACAAAATTCAAACAGTACCTAAGGACCCACACAAGACCCAAGATCGATACTAAACCGAAACTTGGTACAAATTAATTATCAATGAGCAAATAAAACTGAATATTTGTAGAAAGCAAATGATTAACAAAGTAATTTTCTATTATGAAAAATATGTCATATCATATTTATCTCATATGCATTTTCAATATAAATATTTGTAACTAAAGCAATTATCATGACAAAATTAAAACACATAATAAATGTTATGAAGATAACATCACTAATTTTCAAAAGTAGTATTCCAAAATTGGATATGCTAAAAAAAATAATTCTAAAATATTTTTTTCTTTTTTTTTTGAAAAAAAAATCCTTTATTGGGTCACAGATCTAGATTGGATTAATGGGTCCAGCTCCATGCGTGCAATGGGTTGTGAATCTACTATCATGGGTCGAATTGACCTTGATCTAGATCCGCTCATGGATTGGGTCAACCCAATTTGGATCTGACCAAGTGGATCAACCCAACATTAAGTGGGTTAACCCATCTCCATCCCCAAAACACTTAGACTACGTTCTCTTTACTTTTCAATTTTTAATTTTGAGTTTTGAATTTGTTTTCAGTTTTCTGTTTTGATAATCTGTTTTTAGAAAATTGAAAACGCATTCTTTTTGTCATTTTGAAAAACTATTTCTCAAAACATAAAATTAAAAAACTATTCCCTTTAAAATTTTGAAAATAATTTTTAATAATATTTTATTCAATAAATTTGATTATTCAGTAAATTAAAAATTTTTAATGTTAATATATTATTAAAAAAATATAAACATTTTAAAGTTAATTAATTTTATAATATTTTTCCCATTACAATAATAAAATATGAATAAATAAATAAATAAATAAATGTGTTTTGAGTTTAGAGTTTATTTTAGATGAAAATACTCAAAACAACTATTTGTTATTTTGAGTTTTCTTTATAATTTTTTTTTTTGTTTTCAAAAATGTATTTTTAAAAACAGTAAAGGGAACGCGTTTTCATTATTTTAGAAAATTAAAAATTAAAAATAACTTGAAAACAACAAAGAAAATGCAACCTTAGGATTTCTACCTTGCACTTGCGCCACCGCCGCGCGCTGCCTTCTTCCTTTTCCTCTTCTCTGTCTCCGATCACATCTTTTTCTTCACCTCTCATTACCAGCGGCTCTAGTTGGTGGCTTTATTCCTTAATGGTGATACCATGAGCCGCTAGCTTTCTTCCTTAATGGCGTCGAAGCCCATAGCCTCTAGTCATGCTAACCATGTCGAGCATGAAGCTCTCAGCCATGATAGTGACTATAGCAGAGCCGACCCAACTAATTTGTGGGCTTTAGGTGAAAAAATTTATCGAGACCTTCTTAAGAGTATTAATTTTTTTATAAAAAAATAAATAATATATTTTTTTACTAAATTTTTTTATCATTTCATTAAATTAAAAAAAAAGTTAAAGTTCAATTAACTACAAAATTTGATAATTTCTTAATGATAGTGAATTTTTAACTAAAATATAATATTTTAGAGATTAGAAAATACTAAACAACCTATTACAATAAATAAAGAAAAAACAAAACTAATTTTTTCTTGAAACTCTAAGAAGATCAGTACAACTCAAGTAAAAAACTGTACATTTTTTATTTTTCTATAGAAGAAAACAAAATAAAGCATTAAATTGATAACATTAAAAATGTAAAGTTCATCAATAATGAGCAAATTTTATTCTACAAATATGCGTTGAACTATATTCAGTTTTATGTAAAATTAATTTTTCTTGTCTTTTGAGATACAACATCGTTGATTAAATCTTTATAATTAAGTTTATCTAATAAATCATGTTCAATGGATAATATAGCTAATCTATTTAATATTTCTTACTACATAGTTGACCTCAAATATGATTTTATCAATTTTAATTTTGAATTTTTTTTTATAGCAGAAACCACTGAAATTGGAATTGTGAATAATATTCTATAAGCAACAATATATGTATTTGAAAAATAATCGACTATTTTGATGTAGTGAAGAATTTTCAATGTACTATTTTTTTCTCTTAAAAAATTTCTTTTAATACTCTTAATTCTTAAAATAAATCTAAACCATGTATATCATAAAGTCTATCAAATTTAAGAACATTTTTAAGTTTCAAACAATATTCTTTTAAAACATCTTCATCCATTGATTTTAATTTCTTAAAATTGCATAAAAATCTATTTTTTTTTTCATATATTCCAAATTACTCAAACCTATTTCGAAGTGAAGAAATAACTTGATATTTTCATCAAATTGTATTTTGTATTTAATTTTTTAATAAAATATTTATTATTAAAAATAAAATATATATAAATAACAAATTTTTAAATTTTGGGGCCCTCTTAATTTGGGGGCCCCAGGTGGCTGGCTGCCTTGCTGGCCTTACTATAGGGCTGACTCTGACTCTAGGTCATCAACCATGGTGTCATTGACCACTACTATGATGAGAATCAACCCATAGCCAAGAAGATGCGCCTTAATCGGTTGGCCAAGATGATGACCCGCGTGAAGAAGACAGCCACGACGAAAAAGGCGACTGATGACCCATAGCCATAATCAGAGTTGGGATGGTAACTTTTGCAAATTGGGATATCCAATTTTGTATGAGTGACTAAAAATCTCAATCAGAGTTGACACCATTTGTTTTCTGTTCTATATGTGTGTATATATATATATATATATATCACACAGATATTTATATATGTATATATCACATAAATATATCTTTTTTTTTTAAATTCAAAATATGAAAGAATTTAAAACAAATTCAAATTCCAATCACTTATATCCCACTAAAGAAACTTATTCTATAGTAACTGCAAAGTCTAACTGTTGATCTCTTAAAACGAGAGTTAAGTCTGACAAGTTTTTTTTTTCATTTTTTTTTATGGATTTATTCATGTAGTTAGTTTTCAACAAGTTGGGCGTATGGTAACTTTTGCAAATTGGGATTTCCAATTTTTTAAGCCCCAATTTACCTCAGGAGAGGGATATGGTTTAAATTGCACGAGCAATGAAATCACTTGAAGTTAGGAGCTGGGTTGATGTGTACATTGACCTGGGTGCTGTTCAGAAGGCAAGGCAGAAGCTATAATCCAAACACAAAGAGGCAACAAAGAGAAGAAGAGATCAGAGCAACAGGCCTACAACGCAATAACTATTACGGAAGAAGGTAATGGTTACTCTTACTTCATTCAGTTTGACTTTTTACAGATAATTTAAAATTTACAAAGACGGTAAATTGGATAGTATTCTTTTCTATTTTTTTATATTTTTTTTGGGGTAATTTTTTTTTTTTTTTGGGGGGGGGGTGTTATTCATTTTCTGGTGTTTGAATGACAAATATAAAAAAAAAACTAGCTAATTCAAAAATCCTTTTAAGTTATTTTTGTATTTATATCAAAATTAATAAATTATTTTTTCATCAAAATATTTTTCATATATATATATCCTTTTTATCTATATTTGTACGTAAGTAAATATTAAGTTTTAGTGTTATAAACTGTCAATAAAGTATTTTTAAAAAATATTCTCTATATTTCTTACTTAAAAATAAAAAATTAACTACATTAATAAAACTTAAAACTCTTAAACTTTAGATAATAATCAGTTTCTTAAATAACTTTATTGTTATATAAATTCTATTTTATTTAAGAAAATAAAAAGTAAGTTGTTATTATTAAATGTCATCTAATAAATTTTTATTTAATTTTTTTTACACGCACTTATCACAGGACCCCTCTACCTCACCCCCCCCCTCTCTCTCTCTCTCTCTCTCTATATATATATATATGTGTTGCATAAATTGACTCTGAATTCTCTCTCTCTCTCTCTCTCTATATATATATATATATGTATTGCATAAATTGACTCTGAATTCTCTCTCTCTCTCTCTCTCTCTATATATATATATATATGTATTGCATAAATTGACTCTGAATTCTCTCTCTCTCTCTCTCTCTCTCTCTCTCTCTCTATATATATATATATATATATGTATTGCATAAATTGACTCTGAATTCTCTCTCTCTCTCTCTCTATATATATATATATATATATATGTATTGCATAAAATGACTCTGAATTCATCAATTGCTAGCCCTCTGAACTAATATATGGTGTCTGACTAAACTTAAACTGATTTTTGCTTTGTTATATATATATATATATATTGTGTGTAAGATGATTAAACTAATATATATATAGTATTTTAAAACATATTAAATTTAATGATATTATTATAATAATTTAAATTTTAAATTTTTTATTAAATAATATATTAATAAAATTATAAATAAATTTATTGATATATTTGTAAATGAATTTACTCACAAATTATTTGTAAATTTTTAATTGAATATATTTATGAATGTCTAAATGAACATGTTCGCAAATTCTAACAAATTGAATTTCACTAAGGTCAAGTTTAATTCGTTTATAATTTAAGTTTTAAAATTAAGTTTAACTTAAACTCATTTATCTTAATGAACAAACTTGAATGAGTTTTTGTTTAGTCGCACACCAAGTTACTCAAGAACGACGAGGCTTATTTACAACCTTATTATTAATATAATATATAGTATAATATATTAATATAAGGTGATATAAGTGTCAATGTAAAGTGTCTAAATAGTATTTTTAAATTTTTAAAGCTGATCATTGCTTAAAGAATAATAGTTATAGTGTATTTATTATATTTTATTTTTAATATATAAGTAATTTGATTAATTAATTTAATATTTTAAAATATATATATATTTATCTCCAATTAATTAGATGATTAGATATTAAAAATAAGATATAATAAAAATATTTAATTTAAAAATAAAATATACTTATTATATCTTAATTATTAACTTTAAATAAACTCCGTGCAATAGTTAAACGTTACCTTTTCATATACCTTGCTCTAAAAATTGACTCTTCAGTGACAAAATCTAGACTTTTCCGTCTGGAATCTTTTCATACACCTTTTCGTATAACTTTAAATAGACTTTTCATATACCTTTTCATAAAACTTTAAATAGACTTTTCGGTCTAAAAATTGAGGCGGTGGTGGCTGGAATCATGAAATGTCGGTACTGCAAGAAGGATTACCGGGTGGCGACGAATGGCGTGCCGGCGCCGGCTTTAAAGGTGGCGGATTCCGGCGCCTGCGGAGAGTGCTACGAGAAAGCTATCGAGGCTAAGGAGGAGCTCAAGCACGAGAACGACGATCTCAAGGCCAAGGTCGCCTTCCTCTCCCTCCCCCCAGGCCTTCACCTTCCTTCCTTCTCCGACGTTGTCCTCGTCGCCTCCGACGACGGTCTCGGTCACTCCAACGCCATTACAATTTCCGTCCCTGCCCATCGGGCCGTTCTGGTCAGCGTCTTGTCTTCCCAAACCGACCCTTTTCTTCGTGTATTCTTGATTCTGTTAAAATCTTTGTTTGGTTTGTGAGCAAGGCAATAATCGAATAATAGGCGCTGAATGTGTTGTTGAGTGGTGTTAGGTATTTGAAAGAAATTGGAAGGACTTAGGATGGGGAAAGATCAAGAAAGAGATATCAGTTGCAGTGAGCGGATCAAACACTGCTGGAACTCTTTATTTGGATCGTAATTGTGGTCGTTATTTTTCAGTTTTAGTTTCAGATTCAACTCTAGTTCATTTCTTGGACGCTAATAAAATGAACTTTAGGAGCCAACAAATACTTCCCCCCTTCAAACTTCTTTCACAGTTTTTCTACGTGGAGAAGCTAAGAATTTACGGAATTTGCCATCCAGGATCCTGGATTGCAATATGTGGAGGAAACGGTTTGAATAGGAAACAAAAATTCTTGTTTTGAGAAGTTTTGGTATAAGTTTGAGTTTTTCTTATTCCTTTTGGGATTTGATTAGTGAGAATTCATAGGTTCGCCAGTATCGCAAACTTTGAGCAGTTGATTCCCTAAGTAATATTGGACTGATGGCATCAGAGTTTTAGCATGGGATGATGTAATTGTAGAGAATATGGTTTACTTATTTCTTTAGATCAGCTTGTAGGGCTTGTACAATTTATTCAGCAGTAAAGTTCTGTTATAAGGCCTCAGGTAACGTCATTTGTCATGAAGCAAATGTGGCATTTTCCAATGCTTAAGAAAATGTTTATACAAGAATATCTGTGCGTGCTCAACTCTGCACCCTATGGAAGACTGTTGAAAATGAGCTGTTTTACCTGGAATATTTTTCCTCAAAAATTATTGAAATTTGAGAAAATTAAGGTCTTTGCTCTTTACTGAGGAAACCCGTAATTGTCTTTATCTTCTACCAAAGAGGAGAGGGCAGTCACACTAGCAGTAGCTCTACCAGCTTCTCAAAGATAGAAACCTCTCTGTTTATGTTGATTACAACAGAAAAGTCCAAACCTTTTTGGAGATGAATACTAGTATGGCTGGAGGAATGAGATCCAGAAACATTCTTGTAATCTAATTTTGAGTTTCTAAAAGATCCTGTTCACTGTGCGCCCCCCAAATGAAAGAAAATAAATAAATAGATTAAATAGTTTCAGTTGCTTGATTGCTTCTCAGCTTTAGTAGCCTTCCTTCTGTTCGTTATCCGTGTCTTATCAGGGTTGAACTGTAGTAACCCTTAAGTCTCCTACGCAGATGGTATGATCAGGTCATGATGTGTATGATGGTCAATAGTTAGACTATTGGAATTATCCTAAATACACATGCATAAATATATTATATTTGCCATGATGTCATCTGATGCTGCAATCTATGCAGCAGAATTTGTAGGGTGTTGGTCTGACACCAATACTGAGTGACCAACCAACCATCAAATATTCTTGGAGAAAATAGAATTCACTATTGGCTTCTTGTTTTTTGTCCTCTAAATTAAGCTTCCCACAATTTACAGTTTTTTTATATCATCGTCCCCAACTGCATCTTATCCTAACCAAGTTAGGGTTGATGATACAACATTCCTAATGTAAATTGACTTTTAAAAGTCGCGTTAACAATACAAATCCATGCATTATTATATGTCAGATGAGTTTAACACTTTTTATGATACATTGTAATTGGATGACTACTCTATACTCCATCATTCAAGTTTTGCCAAAATTTGACAGAGCTCGGTGATCCTATTTCATAAGTCTCTTAACTTTTTAAGGGACATGTCATTTTAGCTCTCCATGCTTTTTCTGCAAAGGATAGCATTCTAAGAAGAAAGGTCTGTTCATTGAGCAATGTCATTCTGTTTGTTTATGATGGAAATCTCCTTTTGCTCAATGATCTATAATTCCTGAGTTTGGTATTTAAACATTAGCATACCCTTTCAGGAAAAGCATAGGTATCTAGGAAATAAAAACATCACCATGCTGTGTTTTTTTCATTTAGAAACATCAAGCAGACCTTTATGCACTTTGTGGTTGTAGTTGTCAACCTCTCTTTTTGCATGTTATGGATTGGGCAATCAACGTTGTATTACGTGGTTTAACTGTCAAAAAATTTGTCATTCCCTTTTTTATTTGTTTCATTGTGCTTATTTGATCAATTCATCAACTCATCAGGCCAGCCGCTCCCCAGTTTTCAGAGCCATGTTTGAAAATGAGATGGAGGAAAGCCTGAGCGGTACCATCAAAATAGGTGATGTATCATGTGATGCTCTTCGCTCCTTTGTCAATTATCTGTACACTGCAGAGGCAAGCCTTGATGAACAAATGGCCATTGACCTTTTAGTATTGGCCGAGAAATACCGAGTGAAACATCTCAAGACCTATTGTGAAAACTACAAGGTGTCCGAGTTGAACTGGGAGAATGCCCTCAAGAATTTTGTCTTTGCACGCCAACACAACGCTAAGATCTTAGAAGAGGCAGCCTTATTATTGATCATGGACAACATGGAGAAGCTTAGCAAGTGTGATGTATATATGGAGCTCGTGGAGAAGGATCCCCGACTTGTTGTAGAAATCTACGAGGCTTATCACTCAGAGGTAGGTTAATACTGCTGCACTCAGAAGGTACGCGAATAATGATCCATGAGGAGTTTTTTATTTATTCATGAATCATTTTAAATTTCAAGCTCTTTAGTTGTATTAAAGACTCGCAGAAGGCCCAAGATAAACGATATTTTGTGTATTTATTTGCAAATTTAGTCATATCTAGTAAGGGGTATTGAATATATGATTGGATTCTCTTCTAATTATTTTCGAAAAGGAAAATATAAAGAAAGGGTTTTTTATATTTACATTTACTTGTAACCTTATCCTATTGGAATTAAGAGGTAGGGGTGCCACACACGTTCAAAATAAACAATTAAATCAAAATATTTAGCTATGCACTCAAGGATTAACAGATCAAAAAGGTTTAAAGTCATCACTCATGATGCACAACTAAAACGTTTCAACTCAATTGCTTATGTGGAATCGATCCACAAAATCTAAACAATACCTAATGACTCACACCAGGCCCAAGATCGGTACTAAACTGAAACTTGGTACAAACTAATTATCAATGAGCAAATTAAATTGAATATTTGCATAAAATATATAATTAATAGGTAATTTTCTATTATACAAAATATGTTACATCATATTTATCTCACATTTTTAATATAAATATTTGCAACTAAAGCAATTATCATGACAAAATTAAAATATATAATAAATGTCACGAAGATAACATCATTAATTTTCAAAATTAGCATTCCAAAAATTGATACAACAACAATAACATATCCGGCCTTTATCCCACTATGTGGGGTCAGTTCGGCTACATGAATTTTAGATTTTCATATATTTATGTTTTTTGTCATATCTTCATTTAAATCCATACTCTTCATATCAAACTTTAATGTCTCACCCAAAGTCTTCTTGAGTTTGCCTCTACCTCTTTTTTTGACTAATTGATCTATTTCATCAACTCTCCTCACATGAGCGTCTCTTGGTCTTCTTCTCACATGACCAAACCATCTTAATCTAGTCTCTCTCATCTTCTCCTCGATTGGCACTACTCCTATCTTATTACGAATAACTTCATTTCTAATTTTATCTTTTCTTGTATGGCTGCACATCCATCTTAACATCCTTATCTCCGCTACACTCATATTTTGCTTATGCTGGTATTTGACTGCCCAACATTCTGAGTCATATAGCAAGACTGGTTTTATAGAATTTTTCTTTCAGTTTTAATGGGATTTTACCATCACATAACACCCCAGATGTATTTCTTTATTTTAGCCAACTTGCCTTAATTCTTTGTGCGACATCCTCATGAATTTCTCTATCTTTTTGAATCATTGATCCCAAATATCGAAAATGGTCTTTTCTTTATAAGATTTGATCTTACAATTTTATTATAACATCATCCATTCTCGCATTCTTACTAAATTTACATTCCATATATTATGTTTTCTTTCTACTTAATTTAAATCCCTTAAATTCTAAATTGTTTCTTCACAACTCAAGCTTAGTGTTCACTCCTTCTTTTGTTTCATCCACCAACACTATGCCGTCTGCAAATAGCATACACCATGGCACCTCTGTCTGAATATCTTTAGTGAGTTCATCAATTACTAGAGCCAATAAGTATGAACTTAGTGCAGAACCTTGATGCAGTCCTATTATAGTTGTAAACGGTTCAGTATTCCCTCTGCATGTTCTGACCCTTGTCTCTGCACCATGATACATTTCCTTAAGGGATTGTATATAGATTGTTCTGACTCACTTCTTCTCTAAAATCCTCCATAATACTTCTTTAGGGACTCTATTATAGGCCTTTTCTAGATCTATAAACACCATATGTAGGTCCTTCTGATGATCCCTATACTTTTTCATTAGGCGCCTCAGTAGGTATATAGCTTCCATTGTTGACTTATCAAGCATGAAACCAAACTGATTTTTCGATACCTTTGTTTATTTTTCGTGCGTTTGCTCTATTACTCTCTCCCATAGTTTCATGGTATGGCTTATTAACTTAATTTCTCTGTAATTTTCACAGTTTTGAATGTCTCTTTTGTTCTAGTATATAGGAACCAAAGTACTATTCCCTCCACTCATCTGACATCTTTTTTGATTTAAGGATTGCGTTAAATAATTGCGTTAGCTAAGAGATGCCCTTTTCTTCCATGCATTTCCACGCTTCTATTGGTATATATTATCTGGTCCCACCGCCTTATGATTTTTCATCTTTTTTAATGTCTGACTTATTTCATTTGAACTTATGAGTCGATAAAATGTATAGCTCACGTTCCCTTTGGAGTTACTAAGATGTCCCAACCTAACTCTTGTGCTGACACCATCATTGAATAATTTTATGAAATACTCCTTACATCTCTCCTTAATCGCTCCCTCATTCACTAATACATTTTGATTTTCATC
Organism: Diospyros lotus; assembly: GCF_014633365.1. Lineage (NCBI taxonomy): Eukaryota > Viridiplantae > Streptophyta > Magnoliopsida > Ericales > Ebenaceae > Diospyros > Diospyros lotus. Next base: position 5,728,940 of record NC_068345.1, read on the forward strand.
TTTTATGCATTTCACATGATTTAAATCTCGTGTTTTTCTTTCTCTTGCTTTAGCTAATTTATATATATCCCTTTCTCCATCTTTTATATCAAGTCGTTTATATAGATTCTCATATGTTTTTGACCTTATTTCACTAACAACTCTTTTTGCTGTCTTTTTTGCTTCTTTATAATTTTTTTGATTTTCTTCATTGTTGCATTGATATACAGCTTTATAGCAAGTTTTCTTATTTTTAATTTTCAATTGTACCTCTTCATTCCACCACCAAGACTCCTTAAGGTTAAGGGCTCTACCATTTGTCTCTCCAAGGACTGCCTTTGCTGTGCTTCTCAGGGCTTGAGCCATTTCTTCCACATTTGGTTTATCTGTCATTCTCCATTCCATTCCCTTTTACCTCTTAATTTTTCTTTGAAGATTAGTTGTTTCTCTCCTTTTAAATCCCACCACCTGATTCTTGGATTTTGTTTTATGTGATTTTTTCTCTTCCAATTTCTTACTTGGACGTCAAGTACTAGAAGTCTATATTGAGTAGTCAAACACTTTCCCGGTATCACCTTACGATCCCTACAACATAACCGATCCTCTTGTCTCACGAGGAAGTAATTTATTTGGGTGCTTGATGTGATATTTTTATATGTGATTAAGTGTTCATCTCGTTTTTTGAACCTAGTATTGGTTATGATAAGCCGATATGCCATAGCAAAATCTATAATAAATTTACCCTCATTATTAATTTCCCCGAATCCATACCCTCCATGTATATCTCTATAGCCGTTTCCGTCTCTACCCACGTGCCCATTTAAGTCACCTCCTATAATCATTTTCTCTCATCTTGGTATCATTTGTATGAGTCATTCTAGGTCCTCCTAGAATTTTCCTTTTATCTCACCACCTAACCCCGCTTGTGGTGCATGTGTACTAAAGATATTCATAATTATTCTTTCTAAACTAACATTCACCATAATAATCCTATCCCCTATTCTCTTTACATCCACTACCTCATCTACTAAGTTTTTATTCATAATAATCCCCACTCTATTTTTTGCTCGATCATTTCCTGTGTACCATATTTTATATCCAATATCTGATAAAGTTTTTGCTTTTTTCCCTACCCATCTCGTCTCTTGAAGGCACATAATATTAATTTTTTTCCTAATCATCACATCTACGACTTCCATAGCTTTGCCTGTTAATGTTTCTATATTCCATGACCCAATCCTTAATCTATGATTTTGTTTTTGGCCTTGACTTTGAATTTGATTTTGTTTTTGGTTTTGATTTTGATTTTGGACTAGCTTCTTTACCCATATCTGTCCAAGCAAATGCGGGGACCCTTACTCATTTGTCACTACATCCGAGCGCCGATGCAGCGGCCCTAGCTCACTTGACACTACACGCGGGCAATGTAGCGCGTCGCAGATTTGGATCAAATTAATGGGTCCAGATCCGTGTGTGCAATGGGTCACATATTTGCTATCATGGGTCGAATTAACCCTGATCCAAATTCGCTCATGGATCTCCTAATGTATTAGGTTAACTTGATCTGGATCTAACCTAGTGGGTCGACCCAATACTAAATGGGTTAACCCATCTTCATCCCCAAAACACCTAGGGTTTATGCCTTGCATCTACGCCACAACCGTCGCCTTATTCATCTTCCTCTTCTCTGCCATCGACCATCTCTTTTTCTTCTTCACCTCTCATTGCTAGCGGCTCTGACAACCAACTTTCTTCCTTAATGGCAGTCATAGTGTCGAAGACCATATATAGCCTCTAGTCATGCCAGCCATGTCGAGCACAAAGCTCTTAGCCATGTTAGTGAGTAGAGCTTATTGACCATGGCATCATCGACCACAATGGAAAAGATGCACCATGGCCAAGAGGATGCACCTCAATCGAATGGGTAAGACGATGACCCACGATGTAGAAGACGACCATGATGGAGAAGACAACTAATGACCCACAGCCACTGTAACATCCCAAAATTTGGAGATAAATAATAATTAATTCCAGTGTTTGAGGTCATTATTGAGCATTTGGAGATTTAAGGAAAAATAATAATTTATGGTATTTTGAGGAAATGAAAAATTAAGGCAATTAATTAATTTATTTGAGAATATTTATGAAAATAATGGAAGAATTAAATTGGTGAATTTTTTGGAATGTTTGGGGTATAAGTGTAATAAAGAGAAAAGAGGTGTGGGGTGTGTGTGAATTCCAGAAATTCTTGGGGTGATGGAGCAATTTCTGAAAGAGGATCGAGGGTCCCCTTAGAAATAACTGCACGTAATATATGTGTGAGGATGGCAGCCAGGGCGGATGGTCGTGTGCACGTGTGCAAGAGAGGTGAGCGCGGGTCAGGTTCGATCCCACGTGGAGGTCGTGTGCGAGAGGGGAAAATGACTGAATTTTTCAGCCAAAACGGAGGGTCAAAACGATGTCGTTTCGGCCCAAGGTGGTGGCTTCTTTCGCGCGGCCTAGCAGCTACCACGTGGCATTCACTAGGCCATTCTTTTTGTGTTTTGCTGAGCAATCTCCGTGCGTGCAATTTAAGGTCGATTTCAGCCATTTTCGAAGCAGAAGGTAGAGAGAAATTGAGGGAGAAGAAGGGGAACTCGGCCAATAGCAAGAAAGAAGGAAAATATAAGTAATAGGAAGAAAAGCCAGAGAATTCTGGAGTTATTCGGTGTTTAAAGTATTCTGGTAAGTGGGTAAAATTGTTAGAAGTATTATACATCTAAGTTATAGATTTTTCACGATTAGATTATGCAGATTATGTGGTTAGATTTAATTAATTAGAGCCACAATCTTCTTATTTTCTGTAGCATGTTTTACTTCACAGAAGGAGCACCAGAAAGGCAAGAATCAGCTGTTTAAGGGTAAGTTCCTAACCCTCTCCTTATGTTCTTGATTTTCCCACGCAAATCTCTATAGTTTTTCATATTCTAATCCCTCTCTTACCATGACTCGGTTCCATGCATTAATAATGATATTCTGCGTGGCAACCATTCCATGACCTATATGTCATTATGGGGTCAATTGGTGATAAAATGAGTTAAGTAAGTGATGTATTGGTGTTGTTCATTTCATCTGTTACGGAGCTTCGTATTGCTCTGCTTCCTTTGAGAATGTTGCTGAACCCATTGGGGCTAGGTTCGTAAAAAGTTGGTCATTGCTAAGTTATGGGGTTATGTTAAGAGTTTTAATGAGGAAAGTGTAATGTTCAGTAATACATGTGTGGGAATGGTTTTTTTTTTTTTTATATATATATATGAGGGAAGACGAGAATAAGAACGATATGCGAATGTTTATGTTACAAGATGCATGAAAAGTCATGAGGAAAGCTTAAGAAATGTTAACTTTGAACGTCTCTAAGTTTAGCAATGTTTGTATGTGTACGTCTAAGGGTATGGGGTACAAGACCACTGATTGTCGACCGTGGGTCGTGGCAGTCGATGGTTGGATGTATGGGCACCAGTTATCAATTATTACGATAAATGATAGACGGGCCACCAGAGCTAGTACTACCAGTTATCCACTTTTGTTTGTGCATATCATAATGTTGCGTGTTGCATGGGGGTTGGGTTGTAGGCATTGGGAAGGAGCATGTTTTATTTATGGGGATGTGTGCGCATTGGCATGACCTGGTTGGTCTAAGAGCCAGTTTGGGTACCTTAGGTGAGCATATGCATTTAGAGCATTTTGCATGTGTGTATTCTTATGTGAACGTAGCATGGCCTGATGCTTGGTTTATGGAGGTCTTGTCATCACGTTAATGCTGCAAAAGCCATTGCATTTCTTATATGTTGTATTGCATGATGAGCAAGAAGGGTTATGAGGGATGAGAGAGTTATGCAAGACTTAGGGGTTAGAGTCCCACGGCAATGACATGATAAGATGATATGAGGATAAGAAAGGGCATGTTTGGAATGATGACATGGTGGCCTATAGTGGGCTACTAACAGGTTTGTATGCAGGACTTGGGCGCCAAGTTGTGTACTCTATGTGGGCCCTAAAGACCTTTTATGTGTGGTTGACTTTATGTATGTGCATTTGGAATTAAGACACGTGTTGAGCATGACATGGTGTGTCGTTGCATTGGCTTGAATTGCAAGGGATATTAGAAAAGAGTTATGTCTTTAACCTACAGCCTTTCTTTCTAGAGCTTGTTGAGTCTTATGACTCACGTTTGCTTTCCATTATTCCAGGTAAGAGAATTGGCTAAGTTAGCAGGTGTGTTCTATGGGGTTTGGATCCAGATCGCTGAGTTTCGATAGCAAGTGTATAGTTCTCCTGAAAACTAGGATCTTGGGTGTTGTTGTGTTTGGTTTGGGTAATGTCCTGATGTTTTTAAGGTGGATGTTATGTAAGCCCAAGTGGGCCCATGTTGTGAATAGCTAGGTAAGGATGGTTATGGTTTCAATAAGGGTTGTTTATGGGTACCAACTTGAGTTATTGTTTTATATGATCCAAATAATGATCCTCTCACGGATCCTCTTTGTGCACAGGGGGCTTCGGGAGGTGGGTCGTTACAGCCACGACTGATTTGCAGTCATGGCCGATTTCCAACCATGGTTAGTAACGCTACGGCGGAGACCATCGGTCGTGATCAATGACCCATAACAACAAAATGTGACTAGTTGAGAATACCAAGTGTCGCATGGTGAGAACAGAAGCTACAGCTACAAAGCCCACGGGCCATCGGGGATGCGGTCAGTCAAGGCTGATGACAGCGACCTTGCGTAGATTCCAACCGTCCATCATTTTATGCTAGAGACGTCGCAATAAAGACGACGACGACGCTTCAATCAATCGCAACACAACCATAAGGGTGCATAAAAAGCCCTAGACCATAGTAGATGTAACGACTTGTTATTGGGTCTATGTCATTATTAAAAAAATTATTTTATTTTCACTACAAGAAATGCATTATTTAGCGACGGAAATAAGGACCGGATAAAATTCGGCGCTAAATTTGTTAAATATTTTTTTTAATTTAGTGACGGAACTAGCGACGGAAGCCCGTCACTACTTTTAGCAACGAAAAATTCTGTCACTAAATATTTTTTATATTTTTCATAAATTTAGAAATTTAACGAACGGGAATGCATCCATCGCAAAAAAAAAAGAAAAAATAATAAATTTAAAATAAAAAACTTTAGTGACGAGAATCCATTTGTCGCAAAACAAAATATAAAAAAATAAATTTAAAATTAAAAATTAGCAATGGGGTTGCCGTCCCTAAAAAACAATGAAAAAAATTAATTTAAAATTAAAAATTAGCGATGGGAATGCATCAATTGCAAAAAAAAAATAAAAAAAAATAAAAAAACAAAAATTTAGCGACGATATTTCATCTGTTGCAAAAAAAGAAGAAAAAATAAATATAAATATAAAATTAAAAATTAGCGACGAGGGTTCACGTCATTAAAAAAGAACAAAAAAATAAATAAAAAATTAAAAAGTTTGCTAAAAAAGGTAAAAATAAATAAAAAATAAAAAACTTTAGCGATAGAAATGCATTCATTGTAAAAAAAGAAAAAAATAAATTTAAAATTAAAAGTGGCTAAAAATAGAAATAAAATAAATAAAAAATAATAGTCTTTTGCGATGAGGGTGCACCCATCGCTAAAACACGGAAAATAAATAAATTAAAATCATTAAATTTTAGCGATGGGTGCAACCTCGTAGTTAAAAAAAGAAAACTATTATATTTAAAATAAAATCTTTAGCGATGGGTTATACCTGTCGCAAAAAAAAATTAAATTTCAAATTTTGCGATGGGTTATACCCGTCTACATAAGAGAAAAAAATTAAATTAAAAATTTAATATAAAATTAAAATTAATATTAATTAATTCACAAAAATTAATAAAATATGACATTACAAATTAAAATCAAAATAAGAACAAAATTTTTGACTACTAATATAATAATTTATAAATTTCTATTTAAATTAGTAATGAAATAATATTAATAAATATTAAAATTAATATTCATTAAATAAGTTTTGAAAATTTAAAGTGTAAATATAATTTTTGAAAGTTTGGAAGAAAATGTTATAAATATAATTTATGCACTTTAATAACCAAAGAGGCTTCCAGATTGGTTGATTCACGCGTCCGTATAATTTTTGAAAGTTTGGCAGTTCGATTCCAAGGTACAACACTTTGAATTATTCCTGAGATTAATATCCTAGTGAAGCCACGCGACACGCTCATAAGGGGAGAGTAGGGGACGAAATTCGTCGCTAGAAAAATATAAAAATTAAAAATCTTAGCAATGAAATAAATTTGTAGCAATAAAAAAGGAAAAATAAAAAAAAAATTTGTAATTTCGAACTTTAATTTTTACACTTTAAAAAATGTGTAAAAATTGTGAAATTTTTTTATAAAATGTGAAATTCAAACTTTAATTTCACATTTTAGTAATTAAATTTATATTTTTGACTCAATTTATTTAAATATATTTTTTTAATTATGATAACTGAAATTTTTCGTTATTTTGATTACATTTATGTACTTGTATTTATCTTCTTCTTTTTTTACATATTAAAGTAAAGTGGTTAAATTAAATTAAAAATAAAGATATAAAAATAAATTTAACTTAAAAATATAAATAAATAAGTGTAATTAAAAAATAAAAAATTAAAATGATTGTACAAAAAAAAAACGTAATAGTCCATAAATAAAAATCTAGATATGCCCTATATACGCATATATTTTTTAAAGATATTGATCTTTATTATTGAGTAATATGTTATCCTTTAGCGAATACTCATATTTTTAAATGAATAATATGCTGATAGAATAAAAATAATATCCACGATATTCAGATGATACGTTTCACTTATTTTAAATTTCATCATTAACTATATGATGTCATGCTATATAATTCAGGAACTTAGTAATGTTGTTGAAATTAACCTTTAACAAAATATTAATAAAAAATTAATGTGAAATTTATAAAATATTTAAATTAAATTTAAAATTTGATTTGAAAATACAAATTTTCATAGTTAAATAAATAATTTATAAAAATTTCAATTAAATTCAAAATTAGTGAGGGAATATTCTGTTTTTAAGTTTTAAATTAATAAAACATTACAAATTAAATTTAGAATGAATTTTCGAACATATTTTGAAAATAAGTTTGAAAAATATTGGGGTACAAATGTAATTCTGAAAATTTTAAACAAAAATACAATAAAAATATTTTATGGGCATAATAAATAAATGAGACATTCAGATCAGCTAGTCATGCATGCGTGTGTAAGTTTTTGGAGATTGTAAGGTACATGGTTCAATCTTTGAAAAAAGTAAGAATGACTCGCTCGCTAGGAAAATAATAATTCTCGAGAATAGGTACATTTTTTTATTAAAAATGGAGTAGGAAGTGCGAATTAACGGATACATAATTTTAATTGTAATATCATATATACTAAAAAATATATATTTAATTAGGTAACTATATTTTTGACTATGTTACACTCCAATTAATTGTATAATTGAGATGAATAATAATTTTTGATAATATTTTAAGTATTTTTTATGAAAAATATAAAAGCAAGACTACAAAATCTTTTTTGTTTCTGTATAATATCTATATATTTTTACTCATTTGAACAATAATAGAAAATTTTATTCTTTAATCAATGAAATGATATTCAACTTTATCTCAAAAAAAGCACTTTTAAATAAATGATTATTCATTTTATTTTTCTCTTAAGAGACTTATCCTATCCACAATATAGGCTTTCTAACAATAATGCTAGATGATACAACCTCCTATAATACTTGTAGGGCCTATAGCACATGCTATTGCTAAGTAATACAAAAAAAAAATGCTTCAATCAAAAAAGATAATTATTATGAGAATTAAACTTCTCAGTTACAATATTTCTCAATTGATTGAAGACTTAGAAAATAAATAATAATAATGAATGCAACAATAGCATGAGAAAAATTGTGTCAATTTAAAACATGAGAGATAAAATATAAGAACTCGTAATTTATAACACTTTAATACTGTACCATCCAAGTATTTATAGTTGACGATTGAACTATTGAAAACGGTTGAACTCCATTTAAAAGAATTTGATATAAATAATTACTCTTTAGTGTTTTATTTCTATTACTTTTTTTTTCTTATTTGTTTATCTCTTATACTTATTTTTTTAATTAATGTGAAGTCGTAAAATCAAATTTCTATAAAAGAACTATATTAATTTTATTAGTTAAAAAATATATTAATTTTAAAAAAATTATTTTCTAGCGACGAACAATCATTCGACACTAATTCTCCATTTGCGATGGGTGACTGTCCATCGCAAATGATTGTTGATTTTCGTTTCCTCTCAAAACACTTATCATTTTTAGTTTACAAAATATATGTAATTTAAAATTATAAATTAATTAGTAAAATATTTTATAAAATTATTATTATTTATAACATAAACATTATTAATCATTTAAAAATAAAAAATATATTTTTATCTCTTCTTCTAGAATTAATAATAAATTTACAAATTCTTAAAAAATATTTTATTTATTTTTCGATCATTATTCTTTAAATACTTTTAATTGATTTATTTTTATTAATTTTTCTTCTCTCTTGATTGTAAAATATTTTTTTCCTGATTAGTTTAATGTTGTAAAATTAAATAACTATAAATTAATTATATTTTAAAGTTCTTACAAAATATATATTTATGTTAAAAATAATATATTTTTAGTTTAAAAAAAAATACTTCAGCAACGGGCAGGTGTCCGTCGCTGATTCGGGGCACTGCCGCCCCCTGTGGCCAGTGCAGCAATGCCCCAGAATTAGCGACGAGCACCTGCTAGTCGCTAATTCTGGGGCACTTGCGGCCCCTTTGTCCAATGCGCATTGGGCAAAGGGGGCAGGTGCTCGTCACTGATTCTGGCGGGCACCAGCCCACCTCCTCCCCCTCCCTCTCCTTGACATTGTTAATTCTATATAATGGCAAGTATATCCCAAGAGAGAGGGTGAATTGGGATTTGGGTAAATTTTTAAATAACTTGAAAACTTTGGCTTGCAGGGTATTATGTTTCGAAACTTGATGAGCTATGTTTCGAAATTAACCTTTTTGTTAAGTATGTTTCGAAATATAGATGAATATGTTTTGAAATCAAACTTACTGGTAGAGATGTTTCGATGTTTCGAAATCAACCTTACTGTCAGGTAAGTTTCGAAACTTACTAAGATATGTTTCGAAATATTACTCTCTGATTTGTAAATATCAAAACTCCTTTACATTTTCAAAAATGATTCTTTTAAGAACATAAACAAGAATAACAACAAGTAAGAACAAGAAATTAAGTACACAAGATTTATAGTGGTTCGGCACTTGCCTACTCCACTACCTTCAAGCTTACCCACTTGAAGAATTTGCAAACCACAATCACTTTTATTAGCGATCAATGACACTAAGGGTTTTACCACGATTCACCTTAAAACCTTACACACGGAGTTTTTACGGGTTCAATTCAAACCTTACAACAAGATAAATAACACTTATCTTATACAATCCAAAATTTGAATGCAATTTAAAAACACCTTACCAAATAGTTATAGCAAACCTATTGGTATGGAATGAGGAGAGCTTGAAAGAATGAGAGCTTTGGATTTGACTTGCTTCTCCTGTTAGTACTACAATGCACGTCAAGGTATATGATTGAAAGGAACTTCTTTAAGAGTTCACTAGAAGGGCTTTGTTCACTTGTGCATGTAGCAAAAATCTCTTGTAGTTGTGTAAGAATTGTATATGCTTGAGAGAGAGATTCCTTGTCTTCAAAGGGCTAATATATATATCAAAAGGATACACTTTTGGCTAATTATAACCGTTGGAGACAAGATAAAAAAGTAGATTTTGAAATATACTTATCAGGTTTCGAAACACACATAGTATGTTTCGAAACATATAGCCTTTACAGCTAGATATGCACCAAGAGACAAAATAAGTGGAAAATTTTACTTTTAAAAACAAAATGATTTGGTTTTATTCTCCACTAAAACATATCTGAAATTTGAATATCAGGGTATGGGTAGATTCTTTAAAAAAAGGAATTTAAATGTTTTTGATTAAACAAACATTCATCTCCCATGCTACTTGGTTTTAAAGAAATTCTGCTAACATAGAGTCAGAGGTTTCGAAACATAGATATGAGGTTTCGAAACATATTTCGAAAACTTCTTTCAAAACATATGCAACTCAAAACAAACGCTTGGATGCTTTACAAACAGAAACATAAGTTTCGAAACATGATAGGGTAGGTTTCGAAACATACTTCTTAAATTCAATAAAGGTTTCGAAATATGATATACAGATTTAGCAAACAATGAGACCTAGACCAAGACTATTTCGAAACATATATAAAAACATATAAGAACAGTGTTTCGAAACATAGACATTTGGTTTTGAAACATCATTTATGCATTTGAAATCTTTCAAACATTTAAGCTAACGCGCCTAACAACTATTTATGCATTGTTTCGAAATATGAAAGCCAATTTCGAAACATGATTTTTTCAAGAGGGAATTTGCATCAAAACTCTTTTTCTCATAAGCCAAAAAAAAAATATGATACAACAGACATTTGCCCCCTTCCCTTTTCCCCAATGCCCCCCCTCTCTTCCCTTTAAAGCCTCCCCTCCCCCTCCGTTTCTCTCCATCTCTTTTTTGCAATTTCTTCCTCAGTGTTTTGCTCCTAAATTCAGTTCTTCTCTTCACTGTTTTGCTCATATCTCACTCTCACTCTCATTAAAATCGCGAAAGTGGTTTTAGTTTGGTGTGATTTACATACGAAGCTTCTCAAGAATTGAAGGTATTTTTTATTTTTAGTTGTTAATTATTTGAGATTTAAATTACAATATTAAATATTTCTTACATAATAGATATTATTTAATTAATTGTTAAGTAACAAATAGTTGTTTATTACTTGATTAATATATTTGTTCAATGATTAACTGTTAATGTTAATATTTATTACAATATTGATTAACTGTTATTTATTAATGTTAATATTTGTTAAGTAATAAATATAATCTGTTTATTTATATTTATTTTTGTTATTTCTGTGAAGTAGTAAATTATAATATTGAATGTTTATTATTGTTTATTTTATATTTATATTGTTATATATTATATATATTATGTATAAATTATTATTATATATTATGTGATTTAAATAAAAAATTAAATTCAAAACTATAAGCAGTTAAAAGAATTAGCAAGTGTGTTCAGTGGGGGGAGGCATGAAATTAAATACTGAGGGGGAGGGGCGGCCGTTTGGGGGGGGGGGGGGGGGGGGGGTGTGGGGGTGTTGGGTGAGATTACTAACTGTGCCTTTTATACGATAAGAGTTTTCAAAATGAGATGTCTTTTATATGTTAGATTTTAGATTATAAGGAAGTTGGGAAATGAATAAAAATAAATAAATGATATTTTAAATCAAAAAAATTGTAAATAAAAAATTATAAGAGTTTTTTGTAATTATTATTTTGAATATAAAAAATAATTATTTAATCTAAAAATAGATATAAATTTTATAATGATTTTAAACAAATTTAAAAAAATTAAATTTTTTTAGTAAAATTCCATCTCTAGTTAGAGAGGGATTTTTTTTTATTTTTAATTTTTTTTGGATGAAACTACGTTTTTTCGATATTTTTTAATATTAAAAAATGTCCTAAAATATTTTTAAAATTATAGAAATGACTCAAAAACTTTTTTGGGTTACCCCCAAAATGTTTTTGAGCATCAAAATTGAAACCTTACTCCTTATATAAACAAGATTTCTTACAAAATCTTTGATCGAAATTTCTAGATTTTTAGTAATTTTTTTTATCTTTCTCACAAAGGAGCTAGCTAGTATATCACAAGGGGAAAGAAAAAAATAAAAAAAAATCATGATTTTGACCGGACTTTCCATATATATTCATTAGTTCGATATATATATATATATATAGTCATGAAAAGTGATAAATGTTCTAAAAATATTATTTTTATATTTATGAACATATATTCATATATATCATCTAATTTTTTTTATATATAATATATGTATATATTGACACACAGAATGAAGAATAAGAATAGGAGTTTTAATTTTTAATAATATATGTATATTAGGTGATTTTGTTTAATTTTTAAGTCCTTGATTAAGTCTGAAAGGTTAACCAATATTAATTGGGCAAATTTAGAATTAAAGAGAAATCAAAACATTAAACATTAGAATTAAAATTAAAACATTAAATGAGGTGGATTCTTGAATGTTTTAATTTTAAATTTATCATGTGATTTAATTTGTAGATAAAAAATGATTTAATTTGTGATGTGATCATTCAATTCAATGCTCTAGCCTCTGGCATGACAAGCATTGGAATCAAATATAGAATATTCCATGTTGATCCCACTATAATTGCAATTACTTGCACAAAATTTATACATTAATTTATGTTTGGCATTAGGTGTGGAGTTGCATTTATGTTTGACATATTGACTATGAGGGTTATGAGGCATTAAATTAATTTATCTCATACTCAACATTTTCAAATGCTAATGAATTGCGAGGCCAAAAATTAATGGCAAAGTTTGAAGAGTTATATAATTTTTTTTACATGTCTCATGTTTTGGGATATATAATGTAATGACCCTAAAGTGGGTCTAGATGTTTTAATATTTGACGTCAGTGTAATAGCATTTAAAATGTAGGTCTAAGTATTTTTTTTTTAAATACTTAATGTTAAATTTCTTTGGTGACACATAAATAATTTTGAATTGTATAATTTTATTTTATGGTTCATGGACTTAGAAATTTAAGTGAAAGGGTCTCAATTAAATAGTTAATGAGATGTCTAACCCAAGTGAAAAATTAAGCCTGGTGGGCTTGGAATATATGTATATGGGACACATGTGATTTGGGCTTAGGCTCATTGTGAGAAATAATTTGGAAATAATGGGCTTGATGGTGTAATAAGAAAATGGGAAAAAGAAAATAAATTAAAATAGCATTTGTCCATCAAGCCCTTGGATATTTTTGTTTGTAATATGAAAAGTAAGGCATTTTGGTAAATTCTGGAGTTGGTGTGCAGATCTGTATGCACTCCTTTTTCCCAGTAGCCTCTGTGCGCAAATCACCTATTTCAGCGCAATGCGTATTCTCTTTCTTTGAATGCACTGTTCCATTGCTCCTTTAGTCCCTCTCCGTGTTCTTCTTCACCTTCTCCATCCTATTCACTCACTTCTGTTCGCTGCTGTTGTTTGCTTCCTGTGCACGAGTGGAACTCCTCTCTAATTTTTGCATTCTCAACAGGCAAGTTCTTCTTGCATTTCCCTTTGATTTATAGTGCAAGTTCTCTTATACATTCTCTTATATCCTTGTGCCAGCTAGCTGATGCAATTTCTGTATTCATTTTGTCTTACTGTGATGACTGTGAATGTATATATATATATATATCTATTTTTGCGTATAACTTCTTTTTCTCCAGTTACAGCATCCTTTTCTTTTGAATTTCCTTGCTAAGTATATTAAGGTCCCTTTGATGTTTCAAAATGGGGATTGCCTTACCCCAGATTTATTTTCTGCGAATGGCATATGTTTGGTTTCAGTTTAGATACAGAGGTTATGTTCGCCTCTATATCGGGCTATCGGTTGTATGCATATGTACAAATAAAGAAGTCCGCTCAAATAACCCTTATAAGAGGCAGGCAAATCGTGGGTATACTCATTGGTCTTGAATAAACCCTAACATGTATATATTATATATGAAACGAACAACTTGGTATAGACACCCTATGTTTTAAATAGCTAACGTATATCTGGTTGCTAGCCTTAACCGCGAGCTTATTGTCGCGAGCTCATGTCTATGCCCTCTGACCATAAGCTTAATGGAAAGCTCTTTGCCGCGAGCTCATACCTGTATGCCCTCTGGCCATAAGCCATAACCGCGAGCTCTTTTTTTGTAAGCCACGAACTCATGACCTTGAGCTCTCTCTCTCTCCGTAAGCTGCGAACTCATGACCTCAAGCTCGTTGCGAGCTCTTCTCATATGCCTTTGACCGTTAGCTCTCCCGAGCTCTTTTCATAAACCTTTGCCAATGAGCTCGTCTCGAGCTCTTAACATAAGCCTTTGAATGCGAGCTCTCTGCTCACACCCCATCCATTTACATTCCTTAATTTATATTTTCTTTAAATTAAACTAAAAGAAAATGCTTTCATTTTCTTTAATTTATATTTTATCTTTCATTTACTTTAATACATAAATGTAAATAAGAAAGTACCCCCTATTTGGATTCAATAAAAATATCAAAAAAATCAAAATCCATAACAATAAAAAAATAAAATTTTGGTTTTAATACAAACTCAAGAAATTGTAATTTTACCACCCTTGAAATATATAGCTTTTGTTTCTTGAAAAATTCATTAAAAATCATTCTTACTACAATGAATGTTAGTTATCAAAATACCATGAATTAGTTTTTCAAAATGAAGACATTTACAAAAATATGTTCTAGTTAGTCCTTCGCCTTAGAAAAACTTTAGATTTATTTTGATCAGCAATTTTGCGTGGTGTGGTCATTCTGATTGCATGGGGACTAATCATGAATTTGAGTTATGAGCACGAATGCAAGTAAATGCATACTGTCACTAGTTAAATGAAACCACAACAATCATATGATGGAAAATAAATTATTAAATTTATAATACTCCTCAGCTGGTGAATTGAGATTTAATATTAAATAGCATCTCTCAAAAATTATTCATGTGTTATAAATTACATCAAGCATTTCTGTATCATAAATTACATCTTGAGTATGGTAATGTTATGAAGTAAGATATGTTGAATTTATCTGATGATGGAAAAATACCTGGTATAGGTAAGTGATGTTGAAAGTATGAATATCGCAGAAACAAGAATTTAAATATATGTGGTTGGCAAATGCATACATGTACATGTTACATATATATATGATGCACTCTTGCATGTATTGATTGATGGCTTGCGAGCTTGTGAGAATTGATAATGATATTGGAATTTTATGCACATTTGCATAGTGATACATGGTGACATGATATATTAAGTTGAATTGATAAATTCATAAATTATGAATCTTGTATATAATTGTGGAGTCATTGATTACTCTTCTTGGTGTCATCGTATTCTTGGATCCTATATATTGTTTATTGTTTCTCGAACTTGCTGAGTCTTATGGCTCACTTGATCTTTTTTGCCATTCCAGGTGAAGGAAAGAATATTATTGGGGGCGAGTCCAGTAGGACTACAATCCAAGAATAGTAGGGTACAGAGACGCGTCATAACTTCAAAAATCATAGTTAGTGATTGGTGAGGTTTATAGTGATGAGGATTTATTATGTTTATTGGCATTTGAGCCTCTTATTATTTTGTATAGCCATTGGGCCTAGAGTCATGAAATTTTAAAAATATAATTAAATTTTATTTAAATTTTCACTACTAAAAATGAAATGAATTCAGTTCAGTTTTGTTCTATATCATATTTGTAATGACCTTTTTTCGAGTATTCAAAAGCGGGCCTTACATATAAGATTTATGCGGTTTAATTAATGTTAAATTTAAATTATAAATTTAATTTTAATTATAAATTTAATTTTAATTATAAAAAATTATAATTAAATAATAAAATGGGCCATTTAGGGGGTTCAATGGTTGGGTGGGGAGTGTTTTAATAATAAATTATTAATAAATTTTAAATAAAATTTTAGTTTTATATTTAGTATTACTTATAAATTTTTCATCTTATTAATATTAATAATATAGTTAAATAATTTTAGTAGGTAAAAATAAAATTATTTTGCAAAATGGGGGTTTTAAATGTATAATTTTAATAAAATTAGATAATAATATATAATTTTAACTAAATTAATAATAATCACAATTAGGGTTTTAAATGTGGTGTGGCAGGGGCTTTGATTCACACTAGGGGGGTTTGGTTAATTGTAAATTTGGAATAAAATTTAAATTTTTAAAATAATTTATATTATATTTTTATTATGTTATCAATAGTACTATAAATTTGGTTGTTAAATAATTTTTGTAGGGCCAAATCAATATTTTCTTAGTTAATTTTGATATTTTGACTTTAATTTTAATTAAAATAAATATTCACAAAATAAAAATTTGTGTATTAGTTTTGTTGTTAAGAATATAGCCTAATTTTTTAACTTAATTTTTTATTAAATCTCTTATTAGAAATTATAAGAACTTAATTTTTTAATTATATATTATAAATTAAAAATATTAAATATATATTTTTTAATTTTTTAATAATGAATTGGTGGGTTTCAAGATTTAAAAAGGGTTTAACTCTATGTTTAATGAAGACTAATCTTAACAAAATTATATAATAATACATAATTGAAATAAATAAAAACATGTGGTCTAGTCTAGTTTAATTGTAAAAAATGATTAGTTTAACAATAAATAATATGTTTAAATATAACAGTTGAATGTCGATAATATTGTTGTCGGGTTAGTTATTTATTTAATACAATTTAAAAATTATAACTACAAATATAATGTTATTATTTGATTAAAATTTTTGTTATTTGGTAAAAAATTTAAAGTAGTGTATGTCTGAAAGTGCAATTAAAAATTACGTTGGTTTGTAGTACTAAAAGATGGTTTTGTGAATTTTCAGGATAGTTTTTTTCATCATACATATTATTTAATTTAAAATAGAAATTCCGTCACATCGTAAGTGGATTGATAATAGGTGTAATCCAAGAAGAGGCGAGATTACTAGAGAATTTTATGAAGGTGTCAATGAGTTCATTCAATTTGCGTCTACCCAAGAAAGTTTCATAAGACTAGAAGGAAAGTTGAAGTGTCCTTGTATGAAATGCGAGTGTGTAAGATTTAAATCAGTCAATGAGGTGAAAAGAGATATTTGCAAACATGGATTTATGAAAGGTTATTATTATTGAACGCATCATGGTGAAGAAGTGCCCGTTGTGCTTCATTCGGTTGTTGAAAATGAATATTATAGAGAAGATAATTTTAAGGATCAGTTTAATTCCTATGAACAGATAGTAATGGATGCGGTTGGACCATTGAATGTACCATATATAATGCAAGATACTAGTAGTGGATGTGCTAATTAGATTTACAATGTAGATGAAACACTGAATGAAAATGCACATGTATTTTATGACATGTTGTCTACTGCACAAGCTCCATTGTATCCAAACTGCGAAGTAGAAAGTGAACTTTCTGCTGCAGTTAGGATGTTGAGTATAAAGTCTGATTACAACATTCCCGAAGATAGGTATAATGAAATCATGTAGTTTATGCATCAAACAATGCCAACTGGTAATCGTGTGCCAATTGATTTTTATCATACCAAGAAATTGGTTTCGCAGCTTGGTCTCGATTATTAGAAGATTCATTGTTGTTCAAATGAGTGTATGTTATATTACAAGGATGACGAATCCGAGATGAGCTGTAAATTTTGCGGTCATCCTCATTTTAAACCTATAAGAAGTGGGAAAAGAAAATTTAAACAAATTTCTTATAAAAAAATGTGGTATTTGCCTCTCATACCAAGACTGCAGAGAATATATGCTTCTACAATTACAGCTGCAAGCATGAGATGGCATCATGAAAGTCAGAAAGAGCCTGGTGTATTGTCTCACCCGTCTGACGGGGAAGCATGGAAACATTTTGATCAGAAATATCTGAACTTCTCCGCCGATCCTAGAAATATGAGGCTTAGTCTTTGTGCAGATGGATTCACTCCATATGGTAAATCGGGTTGCCCGTATTCTTGTTGGCCAGTCATTGTGACTCCATATAACTTACCTCCTGGATTGTGTTTAAAAAAAGAGTTTATTTTTCTAACTGCTATTATTTCAGGTCTATCAAACCCAAAAAGCAAGATAGATGTGTTCTTATAGCCTCTAATTGATGAACTTAAATTGTTGTGGTACGAAGATGCTCTAACTTATGATATATCAACAAAAAATAATTTTTTCATAAAGGCTGCTTTATTGTGGACCGTCAATGATTTTCCTGCATATGGAATGTTATTTGGTTGGATGACATTGGGTAGATTAGTATGTCCATATTGTATGGAGAAAACTAAAGCTTTCAACCTCAAGTATGGTGGCAAGACGTCATTTTTTGACTGTCACAGTCAATTCTTGCCTATGGATCACGCCTTCCGAAGAAATACAAGTGCATTTAGAAAAAACAGAGTTGACAATTCTTCTCCACCACCACGGTTAACTGGAGATACCGTTTTTCAGAGAGTTTGTAATTTTCCATCTATCCTATAGCTACAGGACTATGCGATGCCTGGGTTAATAATTAAAGCACTATCGGTGACCACTTGCACCACATTTCTTACTCCAATCTTTTCCACACATTTACTTAATAATTGAAACATCTTTTCCCCAGTCTTTGAATAGCTAGAACCATCAACAGAGTCCAAAAACATACTTATTTTAGGAGAATTGACTAAAAAGTTAATCAATGTCCTTTCCCTCTTGTCTTTCTAGCCATCTGACAAAATGGAACATCCATGTTTGGCCCACACCTTTTCATGATCTTTCATCATTTCACGAGTGGCTTCCACCTCTTGTTTGAGAAAGGGAATCCTGACTTCATGGTAACTAAGCGGCTTCACACCTGGGCCATACTGACCAACTGCTTCTATAAATACTTTAAAACTATCATATGTCACTGCATTGAATGGAATGCCTACATCATACATCCATTGTGCAAAGCTTCTACAAACTCAAGCTCTTAACTCTTTTTTGCAAAATCATTCTCACCCAACCTTGTTTGCTTTCCTTTGCCCTTGCTTTTCAACATATTAACTTCTAGGTCTTTAAGAAAAACATCAAGTGGACTCTTTTGTGTTGGCCCTTTAACACTACTAACACTACCAGTACTGCTTCCACTTCCAATAAATACATTGGGTCTTTTTCTACTTTGAGGCGGTGGCTCATCATCATCATCATACCCTTCACCAAATTGAAGATCATCATCTAACGGTGTCATATTTCACTTATCCCTGTTATTTTTTTTCTTTTGCATGTACTATCTAATCTCTTTTTTTTACTGATGGAGGACATTTTGGACAAGCTTTAGTATTCCTAAAACCATCTACTAGATGTTTCGCCCGAAATATACTACCTCTTGTTACTTTACGACAAAATTTATATGTTGTGGTATTTTTATCATTAGGATCAGCTTTAAAATAATTCCATGCCGGGTCAGTTTTGGAAGTGGTTGACGACATTTATTGGGCAGCTGCAACACAGTTCCAACTTCCATAAAATTCTCCACTCAACACGAAAACAACAACCGTATAAACTATAAAGAGAGAGCAGAAACTAGCAAGAGAAATTAAGTAAGAATGTAAGAAATAATCAAATAAAAAACAAGTAAAGAACTCACAAGATGGGAGGCGAACTCATAAGAAAAGGGGAGGCTGGAATGGAACCGAGATTGGCAACTACTACTTAACAACTTGAACTTGAAGAGTAGTGGAGAAGAGAGGCGAGGAAGAGAGGAGAACAGCGTGAGCAGAGGAGAATAGAGAAAATTAACAAGATAAGAGGCGGGCCTGGTTGGAGAGGAGAGGAAGAGAGGAGGCAAGCGCGGCTGGAGAGGAAAGGAAGAGAAAGATCAGGCCAAACTGGAGAGGAGAGGAGGGGATTGTGGCTGGAGAGGAGAGGAAGAAGAAGATCAGGCCGAGTTGGAGATGAGAGGAAGAGAGGAGGGGGTCGTAGCTGGAGAGGAGAGGAAGAAGAAGATCGGGCTGAGCTGGAGAAGAGGAAGAAAGGAGGGGGTCGCGATTGGAGAAGAAAGGAAGAAGAAGATTGGGCCGAGCTGGAGAGGAGGAAGAGAGTAGGGGGTAGCGACTGGAGAGGAGAGGAATGAGAAGATAGGGCCGAGCTGGAGAGGAGGGGGTCGCGGCTGGAAAGGAAGAAGAAGATTAGGAGAGGCTGGAGAGGATGCAGGCGAGGAAGAAGATCAGGAGAGGCTGGAAAGGATGCAGGTGAGGAAGAAGAAGATCAGGAGAGGCTGGAGAGGATGCAGGTTGTAGGCGCCCCTAACTAGGGACCCACAACAAGATGACATAAATGCTAAATCCCATTAAATACATTACACATCCTCTTTGATATTAACAACGGAAACCACTCATACATTCTTGCTTATAGATAAACACAATAATGTCCACATGCTCACATAAACAAAAGTAACTCAATATTACACACCACATCAAGGTCATAAACCCACCATATCCCCTCAAAGGAACAACCTAAAACATAAACAAGCATAACTTAACATTACACACCACAAAACACCCCCCAAGGACCTTTGATTGAGACGGCTCTGTACACATTGCTACCCCATGGATCCTGATTCACTTGGCTAGCCCTCTACTTTAACCTTATCCTTACCTGGAATGATGCAAACAAACATGAGCCACAAGGCCCAGCAAGTATAACTAGAAGAAAGCGAGCACAAGAGTTATGGGGATCAAGAAGCAAAAGAGACATGAATGCCATTTAAGGTACTTTCACATGATAAAATGATGATACATGCATCCATGCTCTTATGCATTACTTTTTAGAACTATAAACATGGGACCAAAGTCCAAACCTTGGGACCAAAGTCTAACTTTGAGTTTAACACTTTCTCTGCGGATATATCTTGCGGACTCGTCCGCTGCGTGCATCATTAAAAACTATTTTCATACACATGCTTTATGCATTCTAATAACATGCATATTTGCAGTAACTGCTCATATATATATAATTGACATGCAATTAACGAATCAATATGCACAATAGGGTAACATTCATGCAAGATAATATCAAACCCTTGCATGTCCACAATAAAGCATCATTCCTAAGGAAAGATAGCGTGATACAAAGCCCTATTTGAGATTCAATAGATACAAGTGAGAATCATAAAATAATTTACTAGAAAATAAGAGTAACTTGCAAACTGTCTTGCTAAGATAGAAGCTTAAACTTGCAATAACAGGAATAAGAGTATGGAACTTGTAATTTAAACATAACTTGAGGAAAGAGGGACTGAACTTGTAAGATAGGCAAAGAACTTGCATAAAAAGGAATTGAACTTGCCAAAATAGGAATAAGAACTTGGAACATGCATATTAATTAAGAAAACTAAGATCTTGCCTCTTAAATAGAACAAAGAGGAAGAAAAACTTACAAAAACTAGGAAGAGAACTTGCCTTTAAATGACCGATTCTCGTCTTTATCACACTCTCACTTACTACCAAAATTTCTCCTCAAGCTCATGTCCAATTCCTCTGCTTCTCCTTCACTTCCTTCTTCTATTCTTTTACATCCATGTTCTCTATTTATACTCAATTTTACACTTAATTCATTACACTTCACCTAGTTTATTCTTTGCAAAGCTTAGAGAAACATCATCATACTTATTCCTTCAATTTCCAAGGGTCATCATGCTTATTCCTTTAATTTCCAAGGCAATTGCACCAAAGAAATGAAAAAAAAAGATATTATCTTCAATTTTAAAAATATTCTCAAATAAAATAATTAATTACCCATTTCCCTAAATATTCCATAATGACCTCAAATAATTTTGAATATTTACCAAAACTCACTTGATAATTTTAATTTTTCTCCAATTAATTTCTCACACCAAAATTCACATTAATTCACAAATAAACAGGTCGTTACAAGTCCCCCCTTCAAATAATTTGGTCCTCCAAATTCGTACCTGGTCATTCAAGCAACTGAGGGAAGGAACGCTTCATTTCTTCATCTAGCTCTCATGTGGCTTCTTCTGGACTGTGATACTGCCACTGAACCTTTATATATGGAATGGATCTGCTCCTCAACACTTTTTCTTTTCGTTCAAGAATGGCTACAGGCAATTTGTCATGTGACGCATCTTCCTTGACTCCAAGACTTCGATAATCAATAATATGTTGAGGGTCTAGCACGTACTTTCGCAGCATCGACACATGAAATACATTATGAACATTGGCTAATTGTGGAGGTAAGGCTAGCCGGTAGGCTAATGATCCTACCCACTCCAATATCTCGAATGGTCATACATACCGAGGACTGAGTTTTCCTAAGATCCCGAATCTTCGCACGCCCTTCATAGGTATTACCTTGAGCCATATATGATCCCCAACAGCAAACTCGAGGTCACGTCATCGTCTATTAGCATAACTTTTCTGCCTATCTTGGGCTGTTTTCATTCGGGCCTTAATGAGTTAGATCTTCTCAGAGGTCTGTTCAATTACTTCTGGTTCGAGTAAAGTCCTGTTTCCTACTTCTTCCCAACAAATGGGTGATCTACATGGCCGACCATAGAGTGCCTCATAAGGTGGCATCCCAATACTAGAATGGAAACTATTGTTATAAGTGAATTCCACTAATGGCAAATGATCATCCCAGCTTCTGTGGAAATCTAGTGCACAAGCTCTTAACATATCTTCCAAGGTCCGGATAGTCCGTTCTGTCTGCCCATCTGTCTGAGGATGGAATGTAGTACTAAATTTTAGTTGAGTCCCTAAAGCTTCATGTAAGGCTCCCCAAAATCGAGAAGTAAATCAGGGGTCGCAGTGTAACACCCCGTCTTACGCGGGCGCATCACTATAAGGGAATCCCCGAGAATCCTCTTTTTTTAAAAGTTCATCATGCGCGGCGCCATGGTGCACAATCTTTACATCCAGATGTAACACCCGTCGCATACAATGGCCGGCGCCCACGGTGATTTCAAAAACAATCTTCACATGCAGGTAAAAATCTCGAGAAACCCCAGTCTTACTTGTCTAACTAACAATTCCAATGGACTTAAAAATTAGACAAGACATAATATAACGCAACGGAAAGTTAACATTAAAATGTCGTGGCCTACCATGAATTTCATACAAGGTGCTTCCATACCGAAATATGTATTACAACATTACAAAATGATAACAACAATATCATACAAACATTCGTACATATATCAAAATAAATACCATCTTCTCCTAAATGATACAACAATTCTTCAACGAAACACCGTTGGCCTCACCGACCATGTCCTCGACCTCGCAGCAGTCCCTGACTGGAACGTTGAATGTTCCAGGGGCATAACCCAAATTAGATGATAAAACATCTAAGTGATGGCATGAAATAGTTTACATAATGCATGACAAACATATAAGCATGGCATATACAAACACACGACTACATGCAACACGTTTAACTTGAGAAATCTCCCTGACATACTCAACATCCTGTGAAAAATCCATTCCATACACCATTGGGGTTGATCTTGCCGCGACATACTTAATGCCTCGAGTGCGCTACCATGTCACTCGTTCACCAGGATTAATCTTGTCTCATTCTCAAGAAGACCCCATCCCGTCCCATACGGACCCAACAACAACACGAAAATTGACACCCCAATGATACGAAAATCACACGCCATGTACCGACTCTTTTGTAAGTAAAAACATTTGATGCAATATACCACATGTTCAATATGCAAAGATGCCATAGATACATAAGAGAAAACGTCTCTGCAAAATAACCTAAGTTTTGGAGGGTATAATCGCTCACTGGAACTGATTCAATCACGAATATCCTAAGTTTGGGAGGGTAGAACCGCTTGCCAAAACCCACTACACACACTCCAACCCACAATCAAGACAAGGTAAAACTAGAATCAAACCACTCACCTCAAATCGAAAAAGATCGATTTTCACCTCGAAAAATGTGTCACACCTCGAAAATCGTGCGATCCTTCCTTTTCACATCCCAATCGTCTTCTATTTACCATTTAAGACCTTAGAAATCAATATTTCTATTTTTCCTATTTTTTCCTATTTTTCAAACATTTCTCCCTCTCGAAAAATCATAATAAATACCAAACACCCAATCTTTTCAAATATTTTTGCATAAACCTACCTAAAATAATTTTATAAAAATTATAAAATTAAAATCAAGGAAAACCTAGGTTTCATGCGCCCTCACGCGCTGGCGCGTAGGTGTGGCTGGAGTTCCATGTGCACACGCGCCCCTGCCTTCTCCGGTCTCCTTCTCTGGCCACGGTGGCTTTCTGGTGACTTCCTTTGGCCAAAACAACTATGGGGCCTTGAAAATCTCGATGAGGTGACCTCAATGGACCCTTCACCCGTTAGAAACAGTCACCGGAAGGGGGTTTAAAACCTGATTACAGGTCGTGGTCCGGCGGCCCTCGCTTTTCCGGCCAACTCACTGAAATCCTATCAAACGTACATGAAACTCTTCGAAAATCTCCAGAAATAATCCTTACAACTCAAGGAACAAAATCCCTCTAATCTCTTTGCTCGATTCTTGCCAAAATGGGAGAAATTACCCTTGATTTGAATTTCAAACTCTCAGCCATCTATCTCTTTTATACCTGTTCTCGACCCGATTCCCCACAATATCTTGCTCGTTCTTATCCCTTAAGCCCAAATCTAGCCTCCAAACCAATCGAAAAGCTCTAAATCATGAGCTATAGCCTTCAAAAAATCCGGCCAAATTGACGGTCACCTCCGCCATTAATACCGGTCACTTCAATGCTTTCTCTAGACAATGGCATGCTCCAATGGTTTCATCATCACCTGGAGACTACCCTAGAGTCTCCGGGGGAGTTTCCCGACGCCTCCAGAGGCGGCTGCCAGCGACCACAGGCGGCCGGTCGGTTTCCCACTTGAAACTTTTATTTTTTTTTGCATTTTAGCCCCCAACAATCTTCCAATTGCATTTCCTCCCAAACCTTGATGCCCCTAGACTTCTTGTTAATTCCTTGACTTCCCTCAAGTTGTAAACTATTCATTTCCCTCATGAACATCTAGAAAATTTATCGTTTTGATCTCCCTCGGGCATTTTACAAAAAATTGCACTTTTTCCCGGATGCCCCTAATCACGTGTTTTCGACCTCAAACCTTCAAAAATCTCTTGATGTTGTCGAATATCGCTTATTTGGACAATTTTACCTTCTTTGGATTGCTTGACATAGTCCCTCACCCTTCAGTTACATTTTGAATAATACACGTAGCCCCGAAATTATGGTAAATACCAATTTTTACCTCGTAACTTCTGAGGATACTTTTAATATTAAACATTGGGTATTACATCCTCCCCCTCTAAAAAGAAATTTCGTCCTCGAAATGACTAACTTACAACATTAAATAAATGTGGATAAGAAATTTTCATCTCTTCTTCGCGTTCCCACGTAGGTTCTTCCTCGTCATGATTGCTCCATAATACTTTTACCAACGGGATAACCTTATTTCTTAAGACTTGGTCTCCTTGATCTAAGATTTGAACTGGCTCTTCAGGGTACATTAGATCGTTTCGTATCTCGATGGTCTTGTTTCAAAGTACTTGAGTAAGATCCGACTCATGTTTCCGTAATTGAGACACGTGAAACACGTTGTGGATATTTGATAATGCCATAGGTAAAGCTATTCTGTACGCTACTAATCCAATTTTCTCTAAGATTTCATAGGGTCCTATATATCTTGGGCTTAATTTCCCTTTCCTTTTTCCTCGAATCACTGATTTGAATGAAGAGACCTTCAAATATACCTTGTCACCGATCAAAAATTCCAAATCTCATCTTCGCTGATCAGCGTACGATTTCTGGCGACTTTGACTTGTCCTCATCTTCTCTTGAATTTTCTTGATCTTTTCAGTCGTAGTTTGAACGATCTCGGGTCCAATTAATCCTATTTCTCCAGTTTCTACCCAGCAGAGTGGTGTTTTGTATTTTACCTGTATAATGCCTCGTAAGGGGCCATTCTAATGCTACTGTGGTGCCCATTATTGTAGGCGAATTCCACTACCGGTAGATGTTCCTCCCAACTTCCTGAGAAATCCAAAATGCATGCCCTCAACATATCCTTGAGCGTCTGAATTGTTCACTCAGACTGTCGGTCGATTTGAGGGTGATAAGCTGTGCTGAGCTTTAACTGTGTTCCCATACACTTGTAGAAACTTTTCCAAAATCTTGACGTAAATCGTGGGTCTCGATCTGACACTATGCTTGCAGGAACTCCATGTAATCGCATTATTTCCTCAATGTATAGCTGCGCTAAAGTATGAGTCAGTTGCCCTATCTTAATAGGCAAGAAATGTGCCGATTTGGTCAATCGATCCACTATTACCCAAGTAGCATTGTTTCCTCTGGGACTTCGAGGCAGATTGGTCACAAAGTTCATAGTGACGTGGTCCTATTTCCACTCGGGAATGTCCAAAGGTTGCAAAATACCTCTTGAGCACTGATGCTCAATTTTGATACTTTGACAGGTATCGCATTGCGCCACGTATCGTGCCACATCTTTTTTCATTCCAGGCCACCAATAAATTTCCCTAAGGTCCTTGTACATCTTTGTGGACCTTGGATGTACAGTGTACCTAGCTCGATGAGCTTCTCCTAAGATAATTTGCCTTAGGTCTTGATCTCTTGGCACGTATGTCCTTCCTTGGTACTGAAGTATTCCATCTCAGTAACTGAATTCAGGTGTTTTTACTTGATCATTCTTGTCTATCCACTGACTTCTTCTTGCGTCTGTCTGAAGAGTTGACCTGATTTGATTCACCATATCGGGTTGGATTGTCAAATTTGCCAAATACCCCTTAATTGGTTTAGGCTTAACACTTACTGTCAGGTGGATGAATTCCTCAATCATTTCCCATTTTCTAATCATCATGCTAGCCACAATTTTTGAACTTTTCTGGCTAAGAGCATTTGTGACCACGTTTGCCTTCCTTGGATGGTAGGAGATGGTACAATCGTAATCTTTCAGGTATTTCATCCATCTTCGTTGTCGCATATTTAGCTCCTTTTGAGAGAATATGTACTTCAAACTTTTGTGATCAATAAAAATCTCAAACTGTGCTCCATAAAGATAATGTCTCCATAATTTCAGAGCGTATATTATTGCTGCTAACTCCGAATCATGAGTTGGGTAGTTCTGCTCGTGCCTTTTCAATTACCGAGATCCGTAAGCGATTACCCTCTCATCTTGTATTAGAACACATCCTAAACCTATTCCAGAAGCATCACTATACATCACATACTTTCCTGACTCTATTGGCATTGCTAGAATCAGTGCCGTAGTCAATCGCGTCTTAAGTTCTTGAAAACTTTGCTCACACTTTTTGTCCCATTTGAATTTGACTTCCTTTTGCATCAATCGAGTAAGTGGAGCAGATATCTTCGAGAATCCTTCCACGAATCTTCTGTAATATTCGGCTAGTCCAAGAAAACTTTGAATTTCCCCGACGGTCTTAGGTGCCTGCCACTTTTGAACCGCTTCTATTTTAGCTGGATCGACAGCTATACCCTTTGCAGAAATTATGTGTCCAAGAAAAGCTACCTGAGTAAGCCAAAATTCACATTTTGAAAACTTGGCGTACAACTTGTGGTGCTTTAGGGTCTGCATAACTATCCTTAAATGTTCCTCGTGTTCTCTCTCACTAGCAGAGTATATCAGGATGTCATCAATGAACACTATTACGAACTTGTACAAGAAGGGTCTAAAAGTTCGGTTTATCAAGTCCATAAATGCAGCAGGTGCATTAGTCAATCCAAACGGCATCACTAAATACTCATAGTGACCATACTGCGATCGAAAAGCAGTCTTGGGTACATCTTTTGGTTTGATCTTCATCTGATAGTACCCTGACTGAAAGTCTCTTAGAAAATACCCTAGCTCCTTGAAGTTGGTCAAATAACTCTTTAATCCTAGGCAGCGGGTACTTGTTCTTTATAGTTATCTTATTCAATTTTCGGTAATTAGTACACATCCGTAAGGTACCATCTTTCTTCTTCACGAACAATATCAGAGCTCCCCAGGGCGACACGCTTGGTCTGATGAATCCTTTGTCGATCAAGCCCTGCAATTGCTCCTTTAATTCTCTCATCTTAGCTAGGGCCATCTTATACGGAGGTATGGATATAGGTTGCGTACCTGGTACAAGATCTATTGAGAATTCGATCTCTCTAGAGGGTGGTAATCCTGGTAAATCCTCAGGAAAGACCTCAGGGTACTCATTCACGATTCTCACTGATTCCAACTCGAGATTCTTCTTACTTGACTCAAGTTTGGTTGATTGCAATGCTTGCAAAGTCAAGCCATGTTTTCTCTTACTCTTACTATTCCGGCCTTGGAATGAAATCCATTCTCCACAAGGTTTGCATAAGCTCACTGTCTTATTCTTGTAATCCACCTTAGCCTCATGTATCGATAGGAAGTCCATTCCTATGATTATGTCAAAATCTTGTATATCTAATACGGCTAAATTTATCTTGAAACTTTCCCCTCCCATATCAAGATTACAACCCTGGCATCCTACTGCTGTCTTTGGGGTCGAACCCATAGGCGTAGCTATTACCATTTGGTAACCCAACTTCCTAGGTTCTAGCTTTAGACTTTCTACTGATGCATGCAAAACAAACGAATACGTAGCACCCAGGTCTATTAAAGCATGAACTGGAATATTTGAGAAGAACAGTGTACCTTCAATAACTGCAGGATCGGCCTCTGCGTCCTCACAAGTCAGATTGTACACTCGGCTTGGACGAACATTCGGTGCTTCTCCACTCGGCGGCTCCATCTTTTGTCTCTTTGGCCACTCTCACGAGATATGCCCTGGTTGCCCGCAATTGTAGCACACCACCTTTCCCTGGTACCCAACTTGGGGCGTTCCTTTGATCTTCAGGCAGTTTCGTCCAATGTGGCCTTCCTCGCCGCATCCATAGCATTTTATGATACATCTTTTCCCAATGTGTTTCTTCTTACATCGAGGGCACTTCCCTTTGTCCTTAGATTGAGCCGCTAAATTTCCCGGCTTATCGCCCTTGCTCCCTTCTTCAGTTTTGATTATTTTCACCCGCGTCAGGTTTCTCTCAATGGTGAGAGCTAGGTGTAACGCTTCTTTGTAGGTATCAACGTCCCACCCGCTTAAAACTTGTTGTAGACTTACTTGCAATCCTGAAACAAACTTCTGTGCCTTCTGACTCTCGTCAGTTTCGTACATAGGCACGTACTTAATCAATTGAGTGAATCGGTTGTCCTATTGATTCACAGACATCTCATCAGTATGCTTAAGCCTCATAAACTCCCAGATTCTTTCTTCCTTCCAGCTCTTGGGAAAGTACTTGGCATTAAACTCTTCCTTGAATCCCGCCCAAGTATACACTGGTGCATCTTCATCTTCTTCCTCGCGTTCTTGTTGAGACCTTATCATAGAATGCTCGGTAGACTGCCACCACCGACTTGCTTCTTCCTCCAGCATATAGGTTGCCCACCACACTTTCTCATCCTCTCTGCATTGGAGGTGTTGAAGTAATTTTTGTCTGCTCAAGCCAATACTCGGTTGAGCTAGGATCATTACCAATCCTTCCCTTGACTACAGGGGGTCTCAAGTGTCGGTACCGTTCTAGTGTTGTAGTCGTGTGCCGAGTAGGCTCTTATCGACTCACGTATCTCAACATGTTCTCTAAAAATCTCTCCATTCGCTCGAACCGGTCCTCACTAGAGCTCTATTCCCCGACATATCTTCTGTTTTCTCCTGAGTGATTCCTGCGATCACCCTAATCTTCGGGATTATTTTCCTTTCTTTTCCCATTTCCATCGTGGGCTGCATCTCGAAGTCTTCGTGTATTCACCATCTGAAGTGAATCACGGAAATAAGTTACACACAAGACAATATCATTTCTTTACAAGGAGGGACAACTTTATTTCTTAACGGTATCCCACAAAACATAATAGCTTAGCACAACCAAAAGAAAATAAGCATAACATCTTATTATATTATATATATATATATATTTCTTCTTCCTTCAATTATATCTTCTACCTTTTTCAATAATTCTTTGGCCTCCAGATCCACGACTCCTTGTGATCCTCGTCATTGTCAGACTCCACCGGGGGTCCTTCATCATCATCTTGAGCCTCCTGAGATTCCTCATCGGAACTGATGTTGATGACTTCATCCTCGGGATTCGCAGCGCCTTCTTCCTGATCTTCCTCATCCATGGCTTCCTCGTCCAGCTCCGCATGCTCATCCCGTATCCTTGTGCAAAGCTCGTGTAAGGATTCATATTCCCAGTCCTACCATAACTATTGAGCAAAAGTCTTCCACTCCCTTTCCATCTGGTTGATAAGAAAGTTGATCTGGTACTCCGACATATCTATAAATTGTCTGTAACTTGGAGGTACATTGTCAATGATTTCTTCCTTCGCATTCAGAAACTCATTCATATCTTCCTCTTGCGAGTTTCCATGAGCTTCAATCCTATTCGCCCAGTGTGACAATAGCACTTGGTCTACCATGGCTTGCTAATAACACACAAATGTTTTCTTAGAAACCTCGAATATGTGATCCTAAAGTTTCCATATGCCACTTAAAATCCATAACCCTATTCTAGGTTAACAATTCTAACCATGCTAAGTTCAATAACCTAGCCTAACCATTCTAGGGTTTTAACCTAGGGCTCTAATACCAATTGTAACAACCCGCCTTATGCGGGCGCATCACTATTAGGGAATCCCCGGAAATTCCTTTTTTTTTAAAGTTCATCACACGTAGCGCCATGGTGCACAATCTTCACATCTAGATGTAACACCTGTCGCATACAATGGCTGGCGCCCGCGGTGATTTCAAGAACAATCTTCACATGCAGGTAAAAATCTCGAGAAACCCCAGTCTTGCTTGTCTAACTAACAAGTCTAATAGACTTAAAAACTAGACGAGACATAATATAACGCAGCGGAAAGTTAACATTAAAATGTCGTGGCCTACCACGAATTTCATACAAGGTGCTTCCATACCGAAATATGTATTACAATGTTACAAAATGATAAGAGCAGTATCATACAACCATTCGTACATATATCAAAATAAATACTATCTTCTCTTAAATGATACAATAATTCTTCAACTAAACACCGTTGGCCTCACCGGCCATGTCCTCGACCTCGCAGCAGTCCCTGGCTGGAATGTTGAATGTTCCAGGGGCATAACCCAGATTAGATGATAAAACATCTAAGTGATGGCATGAAACAGTTTATATAATGCATGACAAACATATAAGCATGGCATATACAAACACACGACTAAATGCAACACGTCTAACTTGAGAAATCTCCTAACATACTCAACCTCCTGTGGAAAATCCCTTCCATACACCGTTGGGGTTGACATTGTCGCGACATACTCAATCCCTTGAGTGCCCTACTGTGTCACTCGTTCACAAGGATTGACCTTGTCCCATCCTCAAGAAAACCCCATCTCGTCCCATACGGACCCAACAACAACACGAAAATCGACACCCCAATGATATGAAAATTACATGCCAGGCACCGACTCTTTTGTAAGTAAAAATAGTTGATGCAATATACCACATGTTCAATATGAAAAGATGCCATAGGTACATAAGAGAAAATGCTTGTGCAAAACAACATAAGTTCTAGAGGGTATAACCGCTCATTGGAACTGATTCAATCACTAATATCCTACGTTCGGGAGGGTAGAACCGCTCACCAAAACCCACTACACACACTCCAACCCACATTCAAGACAAGGTAAACCTAGAATCAAACCACTCACCTCAATTCGGAAAAGATCGATTTTCGCCTAAAAAAATGTCACATCTCAAAAATCGTGCGATCCTTCCTTTCCACAGCCCAATCGTCTCATATTTACTATTTAAGACCTTAGAAATCAATATTTCTATTTTTCCTTCATTTTTCCTATTTTTCAAACATTTCTCCCTCTCGAAAAATCATAATAAATACCAAACACCCAATTTTATAATTTTTATAAAATTAAAATCAAGGAAAACCTGGGTTTCACGCGCCCTCACACGTTGGCGCGTAGGTGCGACTGGAGTCCGCGCGTGCACATGCGTCATTGCCTTCTCCGGTCTTCTTCTTCAGCCACGGTGGCTTTCCGGCAACTTCCTTTGTCCAAAACAATTATGGGGCCTTGAAGATCTCGATGAGGTGACCTCAATGGACCCTTTACCCGTCGAAAAAAGTCACCGGAAGGGGGTTTAAAACCTGATTACAGGTCGTGGTTCGGCAGCCCTCGCTTTTCTAGCCAACTCACTGAAATCCTATCAAACATACATGAAACTCTTCGAAACTCTCCAGAAATGATCCTTACAACTCAAGGAACAAAATCCCTCTAATATGTTTGCTTGATTTTTACCAAAATGGGAGAAATTTCGCTCGATTTGAATTTCAAACTCTCGGCCATCTACCCATTTTATACCCATTCTCGACCCGATTCCCCACCATATCTTGCTCGTTCTTATCCCTTAAGCCCAAATCTAGCCTCCAAACTAATTGAAAAGCTCTAAATCACAAGCTATAGCCTTCAAAAAATTCGACCGAATTGATGGTCACCTCCGCCATTAATACCGATCACTTCTATGCTTTCTCCGACCAATGGCATGCTCCAATGGTTTAATCATCACCTGGAGACTACCCTAGAGTCTCCGGGCGAGCTTCCCGACGCCTCCAGAGGCGGCTGCCGACGGCCACAGGCGGCTGATTAGTTTCCCACTTGAAACTTTTATTTTTTTGCATTTTAGCCCCCAACAATC
Organism: Diospyros lotus; assembly: GCF_014633365.1. NCBI lineage: Eukaryota > Viridiplantae > Streptophyta > Magnoliopsida > Ericales > Ebenaceae > Diospyros > Diospyros lotus. Next base: position 5,761,597 of record NC_068345.1, read on the forward strand.
TTCCAATTGAATTTCATTCCAAACCTTGATGCCCCTCGACTTCTTGTTAATTCCTTGACTGCCCTCAAGGTGTAAACTATTCATTTCCCTCATGAACATCTAGAAAATTCGTCGTTTCAATCTCCCTCGGGCATTTTATAAAAATTTGCACTTTTGCCCGGACGCCCCTAATCACGTGTTTTCGCCCTCAAACCTTTGAAAATCTCTTGATTTTGTCGAATATCGCTTATTTGGACAATTTTATCTTCTTTGGCTTGCTTGACATAGTCCTTCACCCTTCTGTTGCATTTTAAATAATACACGTAGGCCCGAAATTATGGTAAATACCAATTTTGACCTCGTAACTTCTGAAGATACTTTTAATATTAAACATTGGGTATTACACGTGGTCTAAGACAATACTGGTTTGGATTCCATGCAACCTTACTACATCTTCAATATACAGCTTAGCCAACCGCTTTAAGGGAAATGTCTTCTTAATTGGTAAGAAGTGGGCTGACTTCATTAATCAGTCTACTATTACCCATATTGCATCTTACCCTTTTGAAGTTCTAGGCAATCCTGTGATAAAATCCATAGCAATGTGATCCCATTTCCATTCTGGGATTGGCAGTGAGTGTAACAAACCGGTGGGCTTCTGATGTTCTACTTTCACTTGCTGGCACACCAAGCATTGTGAGACAAACTTGGCCACGTCCTTCTTCATACCATCCTGCCAAAATTGTCGCCGCAAATTCTAATACATTTTTGTAGTGCCCGGGTGAATGGTATAACGGACTTTATGCGCTTCAGTTAGAATTTCTTATCTCAATTCTTCGTTCTCCAGTACACAAATCCAACCTCAAAATAGTAATAGTCCGTCGCCCCTCTGGCTGTAACCCACAGCCTCGAATTTCTCCCTGTTGGCTAAAACTTTGGCTAGCTTCTCATCAATATACTGTTGGACCTGAATCTGTTCAATCAATTCCGATTACAACTTCATATAATCGCAAAACATGATTGGTCTTTCCTCAGATGGAGAGATAGATAAACCATTCAGTTGCTCCAACAATAACCATTCTTGCACCATCATAGTTGTAATTGATGCTCCATGTCGACTCAAAGCATTAGCCACTACATTGGTCTTTCCTGGGTGATATAAAATGTTACAATCGTAGTCCTTAAATAACTCTACCCACCGTATTCAATTCCTTATGGGAGAAAAGATACTTTAAGCTTTTATGGTTCGTATAAATGTCCACCTTCTCACCATATAGGTAGTGCCTCCAAATTTTTAGTACGAATACCACAGCCGCCAATTCCAAGTCGTGTGTTAGGTAGTTCGTTTCGTGCTTTTTCAATTGTTGCAAGACATAGGCAATTACACGACCATCTTGCATCAGCACACATCCCAATCCTGAATGTGAGGCATTACTATATATGGAAAATTTCTCCCCACTCCTAGGGATAGCTAACACCGGAGTGGTAGTCAATCTTTGCTTTAATTCTTGGAAGCTGGATTCATATGTCTCACCCCACTCAAACTTCACCCCCTTCTGAATCAATTTAGTCATGGGAGCAGCTAAACGGGCAAAGCCCTCTATAAATCTTCGATAATAGCCAGCCAAGACCAAAAAACTACAAATTCCAGTCACTGCCGAAGGCCTTGGCCAAATCCATTACAGGCTTAATCTTTTTGGGGTCAACTGAAATACCCTCTCCAGAGACTACATGGCCCAGAAATCCCACTTGCAATTGCCAAAAGTCACACTTGCTAAGTTTGGCATACAATTGCTTCTCCCTAAGTCTCTATAAGACTAATTTGAGATGGATCTTATGCTCCTCTAGACTCGGTGAGTAAATCAAAATATCATCGATAAAGACAATTACGAAACAGTTTAGATATTCCTTAAAGACCCGATTCATAAGATCCATGAAAATTGTCGGGCATTAATTAATCCGAATGGCATCACCACGAAGTCATAATGCTCGTAGCAAGTTTTGAAAGCTGTTTTCTGCACATCTCTTTCTCTAATGCGCACTTGGTGATAACCAGACTTCAAATCAATTTTTGAGAATACTGATGCCTCTCGAAGTTGATCTAGCAAATCATCCACACGTGGCAATGGGTATTTGTTCTTTATTGTCACTTGATTTAACTGGTGATAATCGATACACAGTCTCAAGGATCCATCATTTTTCCGTACAAACAATACCAGAGCACCCTATGGTGATGCACTAAGATGAATGAACCCCTTATCAATCAACTCTTGCAGCTGAGTCTTTAACTCTTTCAATTCATTCGGGGCCATTCTATAGAGAGCTTTTGAAATGGGTTGGGTGCCTGATACCAGGTCAATAGAGAATTCCACCTCTCTTTGAGGTGGGTATCCTGGCAATTCATCTGGGAACACGTCAGGGAACTCACAAACTATCAGAAGCTCCAATAACTTTGCCTTACTGTTCCCATCGGTGGTTACAAAGGCAAGGTACGCCTCACAATCGTGTCGTACCAACCTTTCTGCCTTCATTATTGAGACCATTGGGATTGAACTCATCGGCTTAATACCCCTATACACAATAACTTATTGTTGGGGCAACTCAAAATAAATCACCTTTCTTCGACAATCCACCTTAGCATAGTGTCGAGATAACTAATCCATACCTAGAATAAGATCAAAGTCCTTGATGCCTGTAACACCCCGCCTCACCGGACGTGTCACTATAAGGGTATTTTCGGGAATCTTTTTTTTTTTTTTTTTTTTTCAATTTCATCACCATGCGCGGTGCTTCATGAACAACCTTCACATGCACACACAGGATCCCGAAAACCCCAGTCTTTCCCGTTTAACTTAACAAGATCAATAATCTTAACAACTAAACGAGACATATCATAACACAGCAGATACATTAACATCAAACACCGAGGTTCTTACATAGTATTTCCATAACAAAATATGTAATACAAATGACCAAATGATAACAACGTTATCATACAACTATTCATACACAAGCTGAAATACATACTAAAACCCCAAAAGGTTTCAATGACTATCAATCTAAGTACCATTGACCTTCAACCGGCCATGTCCTTGCCCTCATAGCAATCCTTGGCTGGAACATTGAACGTTTTAGAGGCATAACCCAAGTTAGATGACAAAACATCTAAGTGATGGCATGAATCAGTTTACATAATGCATGAAAAACATACGAGCATGGCATACACAGACAAAACGACAACATGCAACATGTCTAACTTGAGAAATCTCCCTGACATACTCAACCTCCCGTGGAAAGCACCTTCCACACACCATTGGGGTTGACCTTGCCGCGACATACTTAATCTCTCGAGTTCCCTACCGTGTCACTCGTTCACCAGGATTAACCTTGTCCCATTCTCAAGAAGACCCCATCCCGTCCCATACGGACCCAATAACGACACGAAAATCAATACCCCGATAATATGAAAATCACACGCCATGCACAGACTCTTTTGCAAGTAAAAACAGTTGATGCAATATACCACATGACAAATGATGCCATATATACATGAATAAAACGCATAAGCATAGCATCCTGAGTTCTGGTTTCGAGTGCCCTACTGTGTCACTTGTTCACCTGAACTCACTACATTCACACCAAGACATATCTAAAACAAAGGTAAAACTAGAGTCAGACCATTCACCTCGAACATATTCGGATTGCCCCGATCCTCGTGCACTGCCTCGATTTGTGTGCCAAGTCGCAATCACTTGAACTTACACTCAACCTCAAGCAACAATACTTCCTAAACACCATATTCAATTAAGGAAACATTAAAATCCATTTTCCTAAATTTTTCCATAATTTCCTCTATTTTTCTCATATTTTTCACCTCGATAATTCAAAAATAATTATCTCATCAGACATTTTCCAAAATATTTCAACACAATAATTCCTAAAATAATTAAAGAAAAATACTGGCAAAAAAATTACCAAAATACCCCTTCTCACGCGCCCAGCGCGTGAAGTGTGACGCGTGCAGCTCACGCGCCACCTTCTTCTCCGATTTTCAGCCGGCGACAGCTCATCCGATGACCGATTTGAACATACCCCCTTCAAGCCCACTCTATGTCGATCACGATGGGGCATGTTTCAGGCCGAAAGGCCACCGAGAAGTGCTCCAAATCGCCAGTTGCAGGTTGGCGGAGACGATCCGCCTAGGGTTTTCCGGTGACGCTTGAAACAGCTCCAAATGAACTCCAATCGATCCAAAAAACTCCAGAAACGAAGCCCTCATACCAAGGAGCAAAAGCCCCCTATCCCTTACCTTCGATTCTTCCTCAAACTCGACAAATTTTGATGCCAAAATCTTAAAGTTTCAGCCCCCATTTTATAGCCAAATTCCGGCCATTTCTCGGCCAATTACCGGCCGAGGCTTGCCCTCCAAGCTTCCCACCACTACAGGGAAAAGTGGTATTGCCGGCGAAGTTTTCCTGGCGATTTTAGGAAGTGTCGGGAAAACGTTACCATTACCGGCGGTTTTAAAAACTGCCTGGAAAACGTTAGCATTACCGGCGGTTTTTAAAACCGCCGGTTATGGAGTCAACATGATCGGCGGTTTATAAAACCGCCGGTTATAGCATGCACATCTCCGACGGTTTTATAAAACCGCCGGTGATGTTGACAATAACCAGCGGTTTTTAAACCGCCGGTTATGTTTTCCCTTCACCGGCGGTTTTAAAACCGCCGGGGATAGTATCTGTATAATCCCCGCGCGCGTCCTTAACCCCTTCGATTTCTTCCAAAATACCCCCCTGCAAACCCTAACCGGTTCTCTCCTTCGATCTCCCTCGCTCGCCTCGCCTTCCCTCCCTCGCTCGCCTTGCCTCGCCCTCCCTCGCTCTCTCGCTCGCCTCGCCTCGCCTCGCCCTCCCTCGCTCGCTTGCCTCGGCTCGCCTTCCCTCGCTCACTCTCAGTCGGCCTCGCCCTCCCTCGCTCACTCTCAGTCGGCCTCGCCCTCGGCCTCGCCCTCCCTCGCTCACTCTCAGGCTCTATCGCCCTCGGCCTCGCCCTCCCTCGCTCACTCTCAGGCGCTATCGCCCTCGGCCTCGCCCTCCCTCGCTCACTGATCAGTCGCACATGCAACCAGAGAAGTGGTGATTGGAATTGGGGTAAACACAGGTATGTATGATTTATGTATGGGTAGATATATCAGATGGATTCTCTATGCTTAGTTCTAATATCATATTACAAGTAGGAACGTAGTGTGACAAATCGTGCCAATCGAGATAAGCAAAAGATGGGTCACACTAGCGGTAGGCGATCACATCCTCAGGTTAGACACCAGGTAAGAATAGAATGGATATTAGTTATATATATTTATTGATAATTTAATTAGTAATGCCTAAACTTTAAACATTTAATATATTTCATATCTTATATATGTTTTTAGATGACTATTGAAAGTGGAGATGAGCCAGATAGAATCAAGCTTTTTAAAAAGACACACACCAAAAAGAGCGGAGAGATAGTAGATTCTACATCTTCATATATAATCGTATGTATTTCTAAAATTTGAAATTTGTAGATATATTTTGTTTTTTTAACTTGTCGACTTATGTAACTAACTTGTGAAATGTTTTTTGAGGAACAAATGGATGAAAGGTTGTCACAAATACCCACAGATGAACAAACTCCAGATTCGCTAGAAGATGTCTTTACTCAAATACTAGGCAAAGATGGGCATGGCAGGGTAAGGATGGGAGGACTTGGAACATGCCCAACTAAGGTTAGACAAAAACAACAATATCAAGTGCCTCAAGAGCAGTATGACCAAATGCGTGCCCAAATTACTGCCGAGCTAGAAGAAAAATTTCAAGTTCAAATCCAAAGTCAAGTTCAAATGCAAGTTCGTGCAATACTTGAGGTAATTAGACATATACCACCAGCTCCAGACAATATACCACAACCGAGACAGGTATGTCGTTCATTAGTGCATTTGATTTAAAATTACATGTTTACTATATATATTAACTAAACTATTTTGAAATATAGCCATCCTCATATGCTAGTGCTTCTGCTACACATGCAAGCACACCATCACCCGAAGTTGAATGCGCTGGATTATCAGTACCAGAATGTGATCATCATTTAGAGGTAATTCGCTATCAAATAGATTAGATGCTTGAAATTTGTGGATTATCAGTACCAGAATGTGATCATCAAACTCAATATGTATATTAGAACTATAGATGATGTTTTAATTGTATGATGCCACCAACTTATCTTGTATGAACGTTTATTAGCATATGATTGGTATTATATTTAGCACAATAACGTGGTACTACAGTAAACATAATCAACTCATATAGTTGTTCATTTTCCCTTGATCACAGTTGACACAACAGTGAGCCATTTCTTTCAGGATTACAGTTGGGGGAAGTCCATGTGCCATAAAGTGGCCTTCACAACTTAATCAAACCTGATAGAGCAGCATAACAAGGCCAGCTTTGAGGATCTAAAGCTTAATAATAGTGTTTGTGTACATGATGATGATGACCCAAGAGGCCAAACCAATATAAACGCAAACTGATTTATCAATCACCATTACACTAGCAGAGAAGACTACTACATAGCAAAGAAGAGAGATTTCCCATTAACAATGAGAGATTGTTATTATTTCTGGCCCCTCTTCTTCCACAAGTCCCTAAACATTCTAATACCATAGCTTTTCCTCTTTCTGCTCCCAAAACCATAATTTGTATCGTCACCGAGGCTGGGAGAACCAACAAAGCTTGTGTACCCGCCAGTCGATGGCTTGAACATGTTGCCGTGGTGCTTATTCATGGATCCGCATCTCTCAGATATCCGTCTCCCATTCATCTCTACTCCTTCAGTAAGCACTGCAGCTACAACATCGATCACTTTTCTCCACTGCTCTGCCGCACTCTCAGTTTCTTCATTTCAGCTTCCAGTGCCTCCTTGGCCCCTTCCACAGCTTCCAGCTTCCCCTTCAGCTGCATTTCATTGGCTTTACTTGCTTCCAGCTGCTCTCCCACTTCGCTTAACCTCCAAGCCATTTCTTCCTCCTTGGCTCGTCTTGTTGACATCTCTGATCTTGCTCCACTGGTTATCTCTGAGGCATCTCTGATCCCCTGGTTTCACGTGTAATAGCAAAACTGAGCTTTGATCATGAATCTGGCATAAAACTTGTCTAATCAAACAAACATGAATTCTAGATAAATGCTACAAAAGGTGTTGCATTTGCAATGATGAATAACTTCTCTAACCTTGATCTCAACATTTAATCAACTCAAAGCTGCAATCAATTGAGGAAGAGCAATAATATGCTTAATGATCAGTCAAAAGTTTTGAGCTGCACAAATGAGGTATCAAAAGGATGAACATGTTAGCAAGAAGACAACATGTGGGGATAAGACATGAAATCTACAAATGGTTGAATAAAGCAGGATCTCTGCTCATTGTTCCATGAGCATTCTTCTTTAATGGTATCGTAAAGACAATAAATAGAACATAAAACAGATGGCAAGCCAAGAGAAGAGAGAAGGCAAGAACATAAATAACTAATAACTTCACTCCTAGATTGATCAGTTATTCTAGAACCTTGAAGCACAATTGGAGATTCATTAACAAATAACAAAGATAACAATAGGTTGCAAATACATAATTAACAAACAACAAACATACTTATATTACTTAGATGGAAATACATTAACAAATAAGCAACCCAACACCAACACGTGAGCTCATCATCAAAACCTCACATTCATGTCCTAGTTGTGTCTCCAGCTGGGAACTGAACTAATGACCATTTCTGTGCAACATGTTCTTTATTGTAAGTAACTTCAGCTAGCATGATTTTTTGGCAGCATTCTTTTCACACTGATAACTATCTCTCACAATTGTGTATTGTCTTTTGGTAAGAGAGGAAGCCCTTGTTAAAGCCGTGATCTAACAAGACTTAACTGTGCTTAATTAATTTGGATTGGGCCAAAGCATTCTGGAAATTTGCTTAGTTTTATTTGATGATTGTTAACATTATTATTAACATGGAAGAAAGCTCTTACTAGAATTGTTGTAGCCATATTGGCTTCCATTTTTATGATCTTCCCAAGGATAAGCATTCCAAATCCAAACTGTTGCCTTATAGCGTTAGGCTCCAGATTGATTGATTAATGTTAAGCTTAATAAATATTATTAATATATTAATGTTAAAGAATAAAGAACAATTTAGATTGTATGTGTATTCTATGATTTTAATAATATAAAATAAAATTAATTAACAGGTCAATTTTCAACTTTAAAAAGTCAAATAACCGATGATAGCCGGTAGAAATGACAAGGAGCCATGATGGGCAAATAATTCTGACTGCTTGCAGGATAGTTTCTTGATGTTGCAAGTTTTATGTTACATGTTAGATTAGGAAGTGGAAGTTTAGTATCTACGTTAAGAAATGGTTTTATGTCTTGTTGTCACGCAAAATTCATACCAAAAGATACCAAATTAATATGAAAAAATAATAAAAGAACACCTTGCTTTGTTATCATTCTCATGGATACTCATGATATTATATACTAAGTAATTCTTATTATTTTGTATGATATGACAGATTAGTGAATTTGTTCACTTGATGAATGGACGAATACCTCGCCATATTGTTGCTGAGGCAATCATTGTATCCATTGATTCCACCAAATCTGTAGGGGGAGTAGAGCTAGGTAATGAATTTGTTGAAATTAGTATTCAGAAAGTGCTGAAACCTTTATATCCATTGCCTCGACAATTTTCTGGGATGCGTGTCTTGAGGGATGCTAATAACAGTAAAACTACAATACCATGGAGGGTTTCAGATGTAAGTGTTTTTGTATATAGTTATGCAATTTTGAACATGTTTTATGCAATTTCATAGTTAATGCACATACTTATAGATTTATTGTTTTTCAATGCAGATCGAAAAAATATAATATGCAATTTTGGTTGAAGCAGCATGGTGGTGTAGTCAAGGGTTATTTGAGGTCACTTGGACATGTTTTAGTTTAAGGGTTGATTTGTATGTACAAAAATGGAATAGTAATGAGACGTGACAAGATTGATCTTTTGAAATTGTAATGGTATTTATATAGATCTATTATACAATTGTTATACTAGTTGTGTGTAGTCGGTGAATCTTTTAAAATTGTTGGTGATTTTTTGTTATACAGGTTTTGATTGCATTTGATTAATGTTATACAAGCACACAGGTTGTAAAAAAAAATTTTTTAGTATCGTCGGTGGGTTTTTTGGTTTATCGTTGTGAACACTTTTGCCGGCGGTTTAAAAACCGCCGGTAATGATATTATTACCGGCGGTTTTAAACCGTCGGCAGTTTTTTTAAAATAGCCGGCTTTACCGGCGGTTTTATAAACCGCCGGTATAAAAAATTTGCCGGCGGTTTTAAACCGCCGGTAATAATGTTTTACCGGCGGTTTTTTAACCGCCGGCAAAGGTTTTAATTTACCGGCGGTTTTAAGCCGCCGGTAAATAAAAAACTTTGCCGGCAGATTTTAGTAACCGCCGGGAATTATTATTTTTACCGGCGGTTTGACTAAACCGTCGGTAATTTTTTTTCGCGGCGGTTGAAAACCGCCGGTAATATTTTCCGACGGACGTATTTCCGACGGATAAAATTACCGCCGGTAAAAGTTTTCCCGGCGGTTTTTTTGCTTTTTCCGGCAGGTTTTTAACCGCCGGAAAAAATCAAACCTCTTGTAGTGCACGGCCGTATACCACCTTCCCCAGGTCATCTTGGTCGTCCCATCGCCGGTTTCAGCCTCCATGTGCGGTTTGATTGTGGCGGTCGATTATGTTCACACCACAAGTTTCATTTATTACACTTTGGTCCCCAATTTTGTTCAAATGACATTTCTGCCCTCTCCATAACACCCCTGATAAATCCAACTATATCACTAAGGCCCACAGCTTTGTACTTCTCATTTGAACATCGAAACTCCCAAAAAATTACCGTTTTGACCTCCCTCAGGCAAATTTAAAAAATTGCACTTAGGCTCGATTGATCGTTTTGACCTTAAATCCATTCGTTTTCAACCCGAAATCACTTAAGGGTTGTTCTATACATAAAATATAGGTCATTGACACACTCCATTGAATTTTCAGATGATCCCTACGTCGATTCGATTTTCTCAGACCGATCAATAGCTATATTGAAAACTGTTCTCGATCTAATTTCTTTCACCACTAAAAATCATAACTCGTATTACTCGTTGATGCTACACCATTTTCCTTGGCTATCTAAGGTCCAGGGTACTCCCTCCGACTAATTCGGTCGTCTAAAGCTGCGATAGTGTACTGTATAGCCTCATTTTTCCAAAAATTCCATTTATGCCCTTCATTAAATATTATTTATGACCTCAAATCATTCCCGGGTATTACAATGCCCAACACCACTAAGTTGCCAGGACATTTCTTATCATACACCTTAATCTCACAATTCTGGAGTATCTCATTCCCTACTAACACCACATCCCCAGGTGTAGACACAACCAGGTAATATGGTAAAATAGTTCTAGGGAAGGGAACATGACATATCACATGCGATGCAATAAAAGAATACGTAGAGCCGGTATCAAAAAGCACACACACATCTACATCATATAAAGAGAGAATACCTTGAATTATCTCGTTCCCTTGCTTTGCATTTGTTGCTGTTAGGGCAAACACCTTTCCTTGCATACGGGGTTTATCTGCAGCAGCAGGGTGCTGTGGCATCATCATCTGTGGGACTACTTCTTGTGCCCTAGGTGCTGCTAGCCTCTGGTTAAGCTGGGGTCCCTGTCCTCTAAATCTTTGTCCTTCGTACTGAGGCTGGGCCAATTGCGAACAATTATTTGCTAGGTGACCCTTCTGTCCACATCGAAAGCACTTCACTTCTATGTTAGCCATTGCCTTATCTTGACTACGAGGACATTCTCTTCGCATGTGCCTTGCCTGTCCACACAAATAGCAAACTCCACTACCGAAGCGACATGGTTCCTAATGTCTTTTGCCACAATTACCACATGGCGAAACTTTTATCATCTCGCTTGATGGACGTGCTTCCCACTTTCTCTTCTTATTGCCTGTTCCTTTATGCATCGTTGTCCATTCCCTAGTTCAATCTTGTCTCGTTCAATGACGTAAGCTCTCTGTACCACAGTTAAGTAATCCAAAATCCTTGCTCCAGCTAATGCATGTCGAATGTCAGCTCGTAGACCCTTCTGGAATTTTGCAGTTTTCTTCGCTTCAGTCGACACCAATTCTAGAGCAAATCTGGCTAAGAAAATGAACTCAGTCTCATACTGAGCCATTGACTTACTTCCTTGCACTAGCTCAATAAACTCATATGTCTTCTGCTCTCGAATCCAGTCGGGGAAAAATTGCCCATTAAATGCTTCTTGAAATTCAACCCAAGAGGGTTCCCTACCTATGAACCTCTGACGAGCGCTTTCCCACCATCTTTCAGCATCTCCTCTCAAAATGAAGGTGGCAAATTGCACCCGTTGTGCATTGCTACACCCCATAGTCCGAAGGTGCTTCTCGACGGATAACATCCAATTTTTCGCTGCCAAGACATTGATACCTCCATAGAATTCAGGAGGTCGAAGCGCCATAAAATTCTTCAATAGTTGGCCTCCCGCATTGCTCTCCAACCCTTGAACCTATGGATTGGACACTTGACCATGATTATTCTCGGCCTCCTATTGTACTTGTTCCTGTCCCTGATCATTCCTCACTTGATTGGTAGCAAGCATCTCAATCGTCCTCTGTATCCCTGCTAAACCTTCATGCACCTCATCCATCTCTTGTCGCAGCCCTCCATTGGACTCCCCCAAAGTATCAGACACAGGTGCAGGTGTGGGTGCAGGTTGGCCACGGCCTAAGCTTCGGGTCGATGGCCTTCCTCGATGAGCACTCATTTTCTTGCACAACTAACATTTTTAGAGTCCAATTCTTACATAGTCACACATCTATTAACTAAAAATACCCTTAACTCTTGTAACACTCCGCTTTTCTCTTACAGAGCGTGTCACTATGCTGGGGCCCAAAATATACATAAATTATTTTTTCTTTCTTTCTCGGTACATAATTTAAACCTTAAGTACCAAATTCCAAACAAAACCCCCAGCAAATCATTTACAATATGCGGAAGCGATAATCGAAACCTGATATGGCACATACCTGAATTCACCTTATATATATTACATCATATTCTCAAATATAACATACATGAAGATTCCATAAACATTCTACCAAGACTAATCATCAATAAAGCATAAGCTAAAACATATCCAAATCAACTCGCTGAATCCATCGACCACGCCTTCACGTGCTGTCTCATCTCAACCTACTCCTTACCTAAGCTGCAAGTCTAAACTGGAACTTCGAATGTTCCAAGGGCATAACCCATTAGAAGATGGAACTTCTAGTGAGGATCCAAAACATATATATATATATATGCATGATGCAATAACATAAACAACATTTTTGTCCTAGTGTAACTTCCCTGGCCCAATGACCCGGCATGGAATCCTAGTCAAATCCCGAACCTCTGCAGGATAAGCCTAACATTATTCCATCATTGCCCTTGGGGAATTACGGCTACACTCTGGGGCGACATCTGACTGCACTCTCACCCTGCAATTAAAACACAAAACAAAACACAATAAAAATTTTATATTTTATTTATTTATTTAGGCGAGAGGTTTATACTCGTCAGTGTACGAGTGCAGTTGTAGTTCAAATTTAAATTTATACTTTCTGGATAAGTCCAGGTCGTCCACTGAGAGATTTATTTATGGCAAAAGAAAAAAAAGAATGTCACACACACGCACACGCATTTAGATGGATTGATAACATGATTTTTTATGATTTTTTAGATAACAAATACTAGAAAATAAAGCAAGACAGAAGTTGAAATAAATACTAAACGTGAGAATATGAAATTGGAAAGTACTTGAGTTAAGACAATTTCAGTGCCAACCCGTTGATTCCCAAATATTAGCATAAAAGATTAGCAACATTAATTTAATTTCAGATATGAGGATTTGTTATTAAATGCAATTAAAGATAATGATAGCTCTAGTTTAAGCAATCCCCATACATGATATGCGGGATTCTAATTTAAGAAACTACCATAAATTCAATTACAATTAATACACAAAACAACTAAATTAATCATCCGGGTTTGGGTATGATAGCGTTTCCAGTTCTAGTAACTCTCATGCGTGACATGAAAGCTCTAAGTTAGGCTTACGCTCCAATCCAAACCTAGTGATTTTTCAATAATCAAAACACACTCATATTGAAGTTTAAACCAATGTTACTCATTTAAAGCGTAGCTTTCTTTGGGAATCATTGGCGTTAGACACTGTCCTTGCCTTAACCCAAGATTAGATTTAGCTACTCATCTCTATTAAATTAATTGACAACAATTTAAATGACATAATTTAAATAACAGAATTTAAATGACAGGAATTAAAATAGAAGAAACTAACCGGCCATTTAGGCGGTAGATAATTAAAATACAAGAATTAAAATTGCAAGAATTTAAAGGCAAGAAACTAACCGTCCATTTAGGCGGTGAACAATTAAATGACAAGAATGAAAATTGCAGAAATTTAAAGGCACAAATTAACCGGCCATTTAGGCGGTGAATAATAAAGTAATAATAAATGACATAAGAATTTAAAAGAAGAAAGGAAGGAAGTAAAATCACAAGAGAGAATACTAAAGAAAAGGGGAAAGAACAAGAACAATTCTCAAAGAGAGAATTATAAGGAAACAACTAAACTTTGATTCAAGAATAATAATCACACTTACAAATGCAATCAAGTGATCTATTTATAGGCCACAAGATGCAATACAAACCACACAATTTCAATTATTCAACTAGACATAATTATATCTAATGGGCACTCACACACTTAAAGTTAAATGGATTTTAGCTATAATACACACCTAATATTAAATGGATTTTAGCTAAAATACATACCTAATAAAGCATTCATAAAGTTAAATGGATTTTAGCTATAATATCCACCTAATAGTTAAGTGGATTTTAGCTAAAAAAACACACCTAATAAAGCTCTCACATAAAAAATAAAAATAGATTTCTATAAATTGATTTTTAATCTTCATTAGGATTAAAAATAATTCTTGGGCCTTCTCCAAATAATATCTTCCATGGGTTGCTCAAATTGGGCTTTAATTCTTCATGGGCTTAAATTCTTCATGGACTTTAATTTTTCATGTGCTTGATTTCTTCATGGACTTGAATTCTTCATGGGCTTGATTTCTCCATGGGTTTGATTTCTTCATGGACTTGAATTCTTCATGCCTAAAAAAAATAAAAATAATTTAATATTATTAATAAATTATATATTATATATATGTATTACACATGGCACATATATATATATATATATTATATTATATTATATATATTACATGTATTATATATAATTTTATATATTATTATTATTATTATTAAATTTTACTTTAAAATTTCATTTCATTCATTTTTCAATTTAAACTTGCATATAACCATAAAATATATATTAATATCTAATTTAAACTATTTTTAAGATCAAAAGAAGGATATAATTATAACAAAATTTTTATAAAATTAACCACTAATCATACCCCCCAACTTAAACATTGCTAGTCCCTTAGCAATCAGATTATACACCTGCCAAACTTTATTCACAATAACTGTATGAATGTAAAAATTTCAAATTCGAAATCGAAATGCATAAAATTAAATAAATAATTTAGCATTCTAAATCAGATTTTTGGTTAAAGGTCATACAATCTCAGAAATGGAAATTAGGATAACCAACACACAGACTTACTTCCTCGAAGTTTTGACTTCAAATCTCACTATAGATTTTCTCTCCAATAAAAAGGATTCCTCAAGTGTACACACAAGGGGGTGCACCGTTATAAGAGTAAATGCAGAACAAGTTCAAAACTCGGTGCCATCCCAAATACAAGGAACGTATTTTCATGAAAGAATAAGGAAATTGACATAGCTTCATGATTGGAATAATGCTCTAGATGAGTAACTTCTGAATTTAAACATGATTCCCTACTCCAAACTCGAATTCTGAGATCACATGATTTATAGCATTAAAAGGGACCAGACTGGGTTGTAATGGGGCTATAAGGTTAATACGGGTTGTCAAAGAAAAGGTAGAGTGTGCAAAGGGTGTGTCGGGAATTTTTTTTTTTTTTTTTTTTTTTTTTTTTTAGCATTCATTTTGAAACAGTTATGCTGAATAACTAAGAGAATTTGCCCCCTTTTTTTCACTTTTTTTTTCTTTTTTTTTTCTTTTTTTTTCTTTTTCTTTTTAAATATGAAAATAGATAAACAGACTAATTCCCAAAATCACACCAGATTGGATAAAATTCATATGGTTATGGGTTAAACAAGGGTAACAAAAGAAGTTGTACTACAAATGGCTCAAATGGGCTAACAAGAGGTTGATTTAAAGAAAAGAAAAAAAAAAATAGGCTCAAAATGAAAGAAATTGATCCCTCTATCATGCTTCTACAAAACGATGATACTCAGTCATCTAATTCAGAGTTTGAAACCAGTCAAACTTATCCGCTATCATACTAGACATTCAAAGCAAATTGATGTTTTGAAGCCATTGAAAAGATAAGATAAACAATAAAGCATATTTAGAGTAAGTGTTATTTCACTTAGAATTAACGGTTATTAGGCTCAAACACTCACTTGGGTAATAGTCTCCACTTCTGTTGAGGGATCATACAGTGTACTAATCAGCTAATTACCGTTACCTTTGACTTTATGACCGATAATCAATTTTTAAATTTTGAATCCCTGATGAATGTAAATTACTTATTCTCATGCATAAACGTTTTCAAATGAGAAATCAATGCATTCATGTTTTGTATTGCAAACTTAACCGGCTATCAGTGCATAACTTTAAAGCTTTAGGAATAGCATTATTTAAAACACATAATAATTTATTTTTTTATTTTTTTATAAGAGCAGATAAAGATAATCAATTCCCACAAGACTACAAACTAGTAATTACAAACTCACAGTTAAATATAAACCAGATGATTCATGACTAGACCTTACACCCCCCAACTTGAATTGCAGTAATAAATCAGGGTTGTTAGGAATACCTGTAACTCCACAAGTCCATAGATTTGCTGTGAACTGCTAAAACTTAAACAACAAATGAGCACACCATATAGATATATATTTATATTTTCACACCAAAATAAAAAATTTCATGCAAGTCATAAGATAAGCAAAATGCGTCTCAAGAGTACAAAAAGTACTCCTTACTCAGCCATCTTATCAAAGACTTTGCTAATAACATTCCACAGTTTTGTTTTTTTTGTTTTTTTTGTTTTTTTTTTCAAGAACACAACCAAAAAAAAATCCTGGAAGTTGTACAATAACTAGATGCGTCTCAAGAGTACAAAAAGTACTCCTTACTCAGCCATCTTAATAAAGAGCGTTTCTCACAGTGATAAATCTAAATTAATCGGACCCCTTGGGCGCTTGTTACTAATTGCCTTAGACCAGTCTATCCGAGGCTCATGAGGATCGTACTGTGGAACATAAGCATGTAATTTCTCTAACAGCTTATCAATGGTGGATGCAGAAATGAGAATCTTTCTTGCTGAACGAGAAATGAACTGTTGGTCCACAGCCTGATCAAGAAAAGAGAGTAACCCATCGAAAAAATGGTTAACATTTAAAAGTCCAATGGGTTTGGTATGGAGATTACTCTTGGCCCAGGAGATTATACAAAAGATTTCTTCAAGTGTTCCAAAACCTCCTGGTAAAGCAATGAAGGCATCTGACTGATAAATCTTACAAGCCATGCGCTCAGACATAGAAGTCGTTTCTATAAGTTGACCGCGTGTAATCCCGGAAATATGTGGTTCAGCTAAAGGGATTGGCATTATACCTACCACAGATGAATTTCCAAGATGTACAGCTTGTGAAACATAACCATTCAATCCACGACTTCCCCCTCCATATACCAAATTAATTTTTTTCTCTCCTAATTTTTTACCAAGTTCGTTCGCTGCAAGTGCGTAACAAATATCACTCCCAAGTTGAGAGCCACAAAGTACACATATGGTTTTAATTTGACGAACGAACTGCCCTTCCATGTTTGTTTCTTTTGTATGTCCTGAAAAGAAGTTTGGAGATCAAAAGTAGCTATACAACAATTCAACAAGAAATAAATACAAACAAAAATCTTGCGTATATATAAGTAGTTGTGATTGTGGCTCACATCTTCCTCTGGTTTTACGTCCAGAAACGGCTTAAACACTTTCTATGAAGTGGGGATAAGCTTCCCATCCAATTTTCTTATAGATTGGCAAACAGGGTCGTTTTTAGTCAGATTCCCAAGACTATAGCGTTGGTGGTCACTTCTGAACTGGGTCCATAAAGCAAGAAGTTCTCTTTGCACTATTCCACACGGATGCGTCTCAAGAGTCAATCGGATATCATCCAGAGACTCCTTACTCACTCCATCCTTTATGAAACTAATTTTATCTTCTCGATTTATGGACGTAAACCCCACAGATTTGCATCGTGTGTTACAGGTCCATCGAGCACATTTGTAACAACCATTCACTCTTTTCGCTCTTCTTTTCTTCGCAAAACTACTCTTCCCTAAGCCTGGAAAATGCTTAAAACTAGGTGAAGTTTCACCAGCTAATCGAACTTTTGCTTCGATCAGCCAACGAATATCTTCAGGGATGTTATTAAGCATCAACAACCTAAGTCTTTCACACCTAGCAACATAAATTTTTTTCAAATCATTCTGCGGGAGAGATGGATAGTACTTGTGAATTTTTGAGAGATAAAGATCCATTTTTTTTTTTTTTTTTTTAACTATACTAAGAAAAAAAAAAGTAAAGAACTATAAACTTTACAAAAGGGATGAGAGTACCTGATCGGAGAATAACACAAAAGAGAGAAGACTGAGCTCAAGAAGGGTGGCTTGCCTTATACAGATATGGAGTCTCTTATAGAGCAATGACCATCACTCTCGAGGCATGCCATAATTACAGGGTTATGCTTGGCGTCTCTTTTTCAACGCTTGGTGCCTCATTTTTCAACATTTGGCAGTGTGCCTTATCCTTTATAGGGCAGTGTGATTGCACTGCCCAAGAAAAGATAGCTACCACCAGCGTCAATTCTGTCTCTCTCAATTCAATTTTTTTTTTTTTTTTTTTTTTTTTTTTTTGCACAATGGATCAGTTTCAAAACACCAATAAAATCACTGATCCAATAAAATCAAGTACACCTTACCCCCCAACTTAAATTGCGCATTGTCCTCAATCGACAATAAAAGGATAGAAGATAGGCATACCTAGTGGTCTTCAATGCATGAACTTGTATGCAAAAAAAAAAAAAAAATTTATTTAAACTGCACACAGAGAAACACTCTTTGAATCAAAGTTAATTAAGTAATGCAGAAAATGAACAACTTATATATATAATTCTTTATTATTTTATTTTATTTTATTTTATTTTATTTTATTTTTTTCTTTTTTTTTATTTTTTTATTATTTTATTTTTTTATTATTTTTTCAGATCTATAAACATCCATTTAACCTAAATGGAAAGGTGGTCTTTTAACGTCAGATTCCCAGACGATAGGAAACTTTCCCTACTCATCAGATGATGATGGATCATCTAAATCCACAACTCCTTCATTCTCCTCAACACTACCCTGGTATGGTTTCAACCTATGACCATTGACTGTTAGAAGCTGTCCTGACTCCAGATTTTCTATCTCAAATGCCCCATATCCTGAGATGGACTTGATTACAAAGGGGCCGACCCATCGAGACTTCAATTTTCCTGGGAATAGATGCAATCGAGAATCATACAAGAGTACCCGTTGCCCTACCTGAAAGCTTTTTCGAATGATGTGCCGATCATGTAACTCTTTCATGCGAACCTTGGCCAATCGTGCATTTTCAAATGCTTCATTCCGAATTTCCTCAAGTTCATTCAATTGGAGCTTCCTGGATAAGCCTGCTTCAGTTAGACTCTTGTTGATCTTATGAATTGCCCAATATGCTTTATGCTCAATTTCCACCGGCAGATGACAAGATTTACCGTATACTAGCCTATAGGGAGACATTCCCAAAATTGTTTTGTAAGCTGTCCTGTACGCCCAAAGAGCGTCTACTAGTCTTAAGGACCAATCCTTACGATTAGCAGCAACAGTCTTTTCCAATATGCGCTTAATCTCCCTATTGGCTAGCTCGGCTTGACCATTGGTTTGGGGATGGTATGATGTTGCAACCTTATGCAGTACACTATATTTCTTCATTAATCCTGCCACAACTTTATTACAAAAATGGGAACCCCCATCACTGATGATTGCTCGTGGCATCCCAAATCGACTGAATATGTTTTCTTTCAAAAATTTCACGACAGTCCTATGGTCATTTGTTCTGGCCGGGATTGCTTCTACCCATTTGGACACATAGTCAACAGCAAGTAAGATATATTCATGACCAAATGAATTGACAAATGGGCCCATAAAATCCATACCCCAACAGTCAAAAACTTCTAACACTTGGATCGGATGTAATGGCATCATGTTTCTCCTTGACAGACTTCCTAACCTTTGACATCGATCGCAATTTGAACAAAACTTGTACACATCCTTGAACAGTGTCGGCCAATAAAATCCACTCTGAAAAATTTTTGCAACTGTTTTCTTGACAGAAAAATGGCCTCCACATGCAAGAGTATGACTGAAATTGATAACACTTTGTTGCTCATGATCGGGTATGCATCTACGGATGATTTGGTCAGGACAATACTTGAAGAGGTAGGGCTCATCCCAAAAGAAGGTTCTGACTTTTCTGAAGAATTTATGCCTATCTTGCTTACTCCAATGGTCTGGGATCAGACCAGTTGCCAGGTAGTTCGCAATGTCGGCATACCAAGGGACAACAGATGATGCACGAATAACATTCACTTTAAACAGTTGCTCATCAGGGAAATTGTCATGAATTGGTTCATCAAATTGTGTGAGATCTTGACTTGGAATCCTTGACAAATGGTCAGCCACCACATTTTCTACTCCCTTCTTGTCTCTGATTTCAATGTTGAACTCTTGCAGGAGTAAGATCCATCGGAGCAGACGGGGTTTTGCATCTTGCTTTGTGAACAAATACTTCAGAGCAGCGTGATCAGTAAAAATGATCACTAGTGACCCTACGAGGTAAGATCGAAACTTGTCCAGGGCAAAGACAACTGCTAGTAACTCTTTCTCTGTAGTGGTGTAATTCTTTTGTGCCTCATTAAGAGTTTTGCTAGCATAATATATCACATGAGGTTTCTTATCCTTCCTCTGCCCTAACACAGCTCCTACCGCATAATCACTAGCATCGCACATAAGTTCAAACGGGAGGGACCAATCAGGGGACTGAATGATAGGTGCTGAAATGAGTGCATCTTTCAATTTATCAAAAGCATTTTGACAGGCAGGACTCCATTCAAACGGAACATCTTGAGACAACAAATGGCACAAGGGTCTTGTTATGGTGCTAAAGGAAGCAATGAATCTCCTATAAAACCCTGCATGTCCCAAAAAACTTCTGATGTCTTTCACATTCCTAGGGATGGGGAGTTTTTGAATTGTTTCAATTTTTGACCTGTCTACCTCCATCCCCCTAGATGAAACGATGTGCCCCAAGACTATGCCTTGTTTCACCATGAAGTGACATTTTTCCCAATTGAGTATCAGATTTGTTTCCTCACATCTTGCTAAAACCTTTTTCAGATTCTCCAAACAGGCCTCAAAGTTACTTCCATAAACAGAAAAGTCATCCATAAACACTTCAACAATTTGCTCAACCATTTCACTGAAAATGCTCATCATACACCTTTGAAAGGTGGCTGGAGCATTGCATAACCCAAATGGCATGCGCCTGTATGCAAATGTCCCAAATGGACATGTGAAAGTTGTCTTCTCTTGATCTTCTAGTGCAATTTCTATCTGATTGTACCCTGAGTACCCATCTAAGAAACAATAGTAGGCTTGGCCTGCTATTCTCTCCAGAACTTGATCCAAGAAAGGCAAAGGAAAATGATCTTTCCTTGTCACAGAATTGAGCTTTCTATAATCAATGCACATACGCCATCCTGTCTAGATGCGCGTGGGAATCAGTTCATTGTTCTCATTTTTTACAACAGTGACTCCAGACTTTTTGGGTACTACCTGTGTTGGACTTACCCACTTAGAATCAGAGATTGGGTAAATTATTCCAGCATCCAATAGCTTAAGCACTTCTTTTCTGACAACTTCTTTCATGTTGGGATTTAATCTCCTTTGCATTTGCCTAACTGGTTTTGCTCCTTCTTCCAAGAATATCTTATGAGTACAGATCAAAGGGCTAATACCTTGCAAATCTGAAATGGTCCATCCTAATGACTTCCTGTGTGCTTTTAGAACTTCTATCAATTGTTGCTCTTGCTGAGGTGTCAAACTTGAAGAGATCACCACTGGGAATGCTTCCCCTTCTCCTAGAAAAACATACTTCAAATCACTGGGCAATGGCTTTCTCTCAGGCGTGGACTGATGGCTATCAGGAGCCATGAGCTTAATGTCCAAGTTCCTTAATGGCTCTAGACCAGGCATCCATGTAGGCTTCTCACTTTCTTTGCTTATGACTTCCTCTTCTTTTATTTCTTCAAGATCTTGATTTCCTTCTTTGGGTCTTCTCATGAACTCTTCAAAACAGTCATTAGTCAGTGTTTGGATCAAGTCTACCTCCTCCACTTCACTCTCAGTGTCCTGATGTTTGGCTACCCTGAAAATATTCATTTCTACAGTCATGTTCCCAAAAGATAGCTTTAACACACCATTCCTACAGTTGATGATGGCATTTGATGTGGCAAGGAATGGTCGACCTAAGATGACTGGCACAGGAGGTTGAGGCCCCTGATGCGGCTGGGTGTCCAAAACGATGAAGTCCACTGGAAAGTAGAACTTATCGATTTGTACCAGAACATCCTCCACAATTCCTCGTGGAACTTTGACTGATCGATCAGCCAGCTGAAGGGTCACTCTAGTGGGTTTAAGCTCACCTAATCCCAACTGTTGATACACACTGTATGGCAACAAATTGACACTAGCTCCTAAATCCAAGAGTGCCCGATCAACCTTTTGACTTCCTATGATGCATGTAATGGTTGGACAGCCTGGATCTTTGTATTTGGGAGGAGTTTTCAATTGGAGAATGGCGCTGACTTGTTCAGTCAAGAATGCCTTTTCATGCACATTTGTTTTCCTTTTGACAGTGCACAGATCTTTCAAAAACTTTGCATATGAAGGTGTTTGTTTGATTGCATCCAACAGCGGGATGTTGATTCTCACTTGCTTAAACACTTCATATATATCTGCATTTTGTTGCTCTTTTTTCAAATGATTCAACCTTTGTGGAAAAGGTGGTTTGGGCCTGTATTGAATTTCTTTCTCATCTTCTTTTTGTTTTTCATTTTTCTCATTTTTTTCATTTTTTTCATTTTTCTCATTTTTTTCATTTTTCTCCACGGTGGATTCATAATCTTTTGGTTCTTTTTCTTCATCAACATGTTGGTTTATCCTAGGATCAGTTGGTTTCTCAATTATTCTTCCACTTCTTAGGGCAGTCACTGCTTGCACTTGTTCATGAGTGTTGGTTTCACTATTTGAAGCTTCTACCTGGTTGGTTTGCCTAATTGGGTTAGGATTAGTTTGGGATGGAAACCTCCTGGGTTCTCTCACACTCAATGTTTGTGTTATCTTGGTCAACTGGCTCCTAATGTCTTCTATGGCTCTGTTTGTTTGGTCTTGATTTTTGACAAGCTGAGCAACTTGATTATTGATACCTGTTTGACTTTGGATGAACTGGTGCAAGGTATCTTCCAAAGATCTCCTATGAGGAGGTTGGTAAGTATTGGATGAAGAACCTTGATTTTGTTGGAAGGTATGTTGTTGTGTAAGGAAGGGAGGTTGAGAATGATTTCCAGAATCATTTCTCCAAGAAAAATTGGGGTGATTTCTATTATTGGGATGGTATGAATTGTAGTTCTGATTATTCCCATAATAGGCTCCACTCTGATTTTGATTTTGTCTCCCCTCAAAGTTGTGTGAATGATTGTTATTAGTCTGCCCATACAATACCTCCTTGAAAGCAGGTAGGGTAGGACATTCTTCAGTTGAATGATCTGTTGCATCACACACAGCACACTTTACTTCCACTTGATTAACAGATTGCACCTTTTTGGGTTGCATGTTTTCAACTTTCTTTGTTAAAGCAGTTAATCTTGCATTTAAATCGTCATTCTCACTCAGTTGGTATCTCCCTCTAGGTTGTGGATTTTCTCTTGAATCAAGAGCAGATGTTGGACCAACTTCCCAGTTCCTTGTATTCTCAGCCAATGTGTCAAAGAAGTGGAAAGCTTCTTCTGGAGTCTTCTCATAGAATTCTCCATTGCACATTGTAGAAACTAGCATTTTCAATTGGGGAGTGAGTGAATCATGAAAGAAACTGACCACTCTCCATTGCTCAAAAGCATGGTGCGGACAAGTGTGAAGAAGGTCTTTAAACCTTTCCCACGCTTGCGCAAAATTCTCATTTGGTTTACAGGCAAAGTTCATGATTTGTCTTTGAAGAGTAGCAGTTCTGTTGGCAGGGAAGTATTTTTTTAAGAAAGTTGTTTGCATTTCTCTCCAAGTTCCTATAGATCTAGGTGGGAGAGTGCTTAACCATATTTTTGCCTTATCTTTCAGTGAGAATGGAAAGAGTTTTAATCTTATGACATCCTCATTTGCTGTATGGTCCATGCAAGTGCTACATACTTCCTCAAATTCTTTCATATGAGTATATGGATTTTCAGAATCCATGCCATGAAAAGTTGGCAACAATTGGATTGTGCCAGGTTTGAAGTTAAACCTATGATGATTGATGGGAAGAATAATGCATGAGGGGGTTGTCTGCCTAGGAGGATGAAGATACTCCCTAAGGGGTCTGATCATCTCCTGATCAATGGGATCAGGGTCACCGTGGTCACTACCACGTGCAGACATGTTCTGTGGAAGTGGCATGTTCTCATTGTGTTGAGACATGAGTGACTGATTTTCTACAGTTTTACCTGACCTAAGTATCATACACTATGCAAAAATAAAGTAAAAAGAAACAGAGTTACCGAATTTATCAGGAGATGCTTCTTCTTATATTTTGTTTTTCCTTTTTGTTTTTGCCTCAATCTCCCCGGCAACGGCGCCAAAATTTGACTGCACTCTCACCCTGCAATTAAAACACAAAACAAAACACAATAAAAATTTTATATTTTATTTATTTATTTAGGCGAGAGGTTTATACTCGTCAGTGTACGAGTGCAGTTGTAGTTCAAATTTAAATTTATACTTTCTGGATAAGTCCAGGTCGTCCATTGAGAGATTTATTTATGGCAAAAGAAAAAAAAGAATGTCACACACACGCACACGCATTTAGATGGATTGATAACATGATTTTTTATGATTTTTTAGATAACAAATACTAGAAAATAAAGCAAGACAGAAGTTGAAATAAATACTAAACGTGAGAATATGAAATTGGAAAGTACTTGAGTTAAGACAATTTCAGTGCCAACCCGTTGATTCCCAAATATTAGCATAAAAGATTAGCAACATTAATTTAATTTCAGATATGAGGATTTGTTATTAAATGCAATTAAAGATAATGATAGCTCTAGTTTAAGCAATCCCCATACATGATATGCGGGATTCTAATTTAAGAAACTACCATAAATTCAATTACAATTAATACACAAAACAACTAAATTAATCATCCGGGTTTGGGTATGATAGCGTTTCCAGTTCTAGTAACTCTCATGCGTGACATGAAAGCTCTAAGTTAGGCTTACGCTCCAATCCAAACCTAGTGATTTTTCAATAATCAAAACACACTCATATTGAAGTTTAAACCAATGTTACTCATTTAAAGCGTAGCTTTCTTTGGGAATCATTGGCGTTAGACACTGTCCTTGCCTTAACCCAAGATTAGATTTAGCTACTCATCTCTATTAAATTAATTGACAACAATTTAAATGACATAATTTAAATAACAGAATTTAAATGACAGGAATTAAAATAGAAGAAACTAACCGGCCATTTAGGCGGTAGATAATTAAAATACAAGAATTAAAATTGCAAGAATTTAAAGGCAAGAAACTAACCGTCCATTTAGGCGGTGAACAATTAAATGACAAGAATGAAAATTGCAGAAATTTAAAGGCACAAATTAACCGGCCATTTAGGCGGTGAATAATAAAGTAATAATAAATGACATAAGAATTTAAAAGAAGAAAGGAAGGAAGTAAAATCACAAGAGAGAATACTAAAGAAAAGGGGAAAGAACAAGAACAATTCTCAAAGAGAGAATTATAAGGAAACAACTAAACTTTGATTCAAGAATAATAATCACACTTACAAATGCAATCAAGTGATCTATTTATAGGCCACAAGATGCAATACAAACCACACAATTTCAATTATTCAACTAGACATAATTATATCTAATGGGCACTCACACACTTAAAGTTAAATGGATTTTAGCTATAATACACACCTAATATTAAATGGATTTTAGCTAAAATACATACCTAATAAAGCATTCATAAAGTTAAATGGATTTTAGCTATAATATCCACCTAATAGTTAAGTGGATTTTAGCTAAAAAAACACACCTAATAAAGCTCTCACATAAAAAATAAAAATAGATTTCTATAAATTGATTTTTAATCTTCATTAGGATTAAAAATAATCCTTGGGCCTTCTCCAAATAATATCTTCCATGGGTTGCTCAAATTGGGCTTTAATTCTTCATGGGCTTAAATTCTTCATGGACTTTAATTTTTCATGTGCTTGATTTCTTCATGGACTTGAATTCTTCATGGGCTTGATTTCTCCATGGGTTTGATTTCTTCATGGACTTGAATTCTTCATGTCTAAAAAAAATAAAAATAATTTAATATTATTAATAAATTATATATTATATATATGTATTACACATGGCACATATATATATTATATTATATTATATATATTACATGTATTATATATAATTTTATATATTATTATTATTATTATTAAATTTTACTTTAAAATTTCATTTCATTCATTTTTCAATTTAAACTTGCATATAACCATAAAATATATATTAATATCTAATTTAAACTATTTTTAAGATCAAAAGAAGGATATAATTATAACAAAATTTTTATAAAATTAACCACTAATCAACATCCCATTCCCATGCACAAATATCAATATGACAATAATATCATGTCATGCAATTATCACGACTTTCCATGCAATATGACAAAATGAATATTGCATTCATAACAACATGCATATATAACAAACATATCATGAATATAAGTTCTTGTGAGAAAACCACTCACAAAACCATAGTTAGGATAGGAAAACTCACATTTGTCCAAAGATCAAGACACCTCAAAAAGTGTGTATCACCTCAATATGCGTGCCCGACCTCGATTCTCGTGCCAACTCTCAAAGTTGCACCAATCACATCGTCTCGATCACCTCAATCATAAAAATGATATTTAATCACTAAATTATCCTCAATATTCTATTTATTTCATTTTCTCTCATTTTTTCCTTCTAAAAATCCCAATAAATACCATCGAGACTATTTTGTACAAATCTAACTCTACAACAATTCATAATATACTATGAATTTCAAGGGAAAAATACTGTACTTACTCGAATGGTGTGTTTTCACGCAAAACAAGGATCTTTGATGTTAAAACTGAGACATTGGGAATCCCAACTTCAAAACTTCTTTCACGGACATCGAGATCTCATTTTTCTAGGAATTTAGAGATTTTTTCCTAATTTTTCAGCCCATGCACACGCCCCCACCCGCTGACGCGTGGCTCTGCGTTGAAGGCCACGCGCCGGCCTTCTTCTCAGGCGACGACACACTGGAAAACTTGGAAACCGATGCCATCGTCTTCCTCTCCTTGAATCGATCCAAATGGCATGATTTTTAGGCTGAAAGGAGTTCGGGAAGACCTCCGTTTGGTCTGCCAAACTCTCGGATCGGTCGCCTACCCCCATCTCTGGAAAAGCCTCGAAACCCCCTCAAACCTTAACAAAAATGCATCAAACTTACCAGAAATGATCTACATCTCATGGGCTTCAAAAGCCCCTTATTTTGGAATGCCAATTCGTTCGATTTTGGCCTTAATTTGAAGCTTATTCTTCCCCATTTTCGGCCATCTATGAACGCCTATTTATAGGCATTTTCGAGTGAACAAATGCTCGAGATCGGCCAACCCATTATGTAATACCCGGTATTAAATAATAAGAGAATTTCTGAAGTTATGGGTCAAAATGATATTTAGCAAAGTTTCGGGCCTAAGTGCAATATTCGAAACGAAAGACGAATGACTAAGTTAAGATGAGTCAATTGAGGAGAAATGGCACAATATTTGATAAAAATCAGGAATTTTCAAAGGTTTGAAGTCAAAAGCACGCAATTAGGAGAGTTCGGGCAAAAGTGCAGATTTTGCAAAATATCAGAGGGAGGTCAAATCGATGAATTTTTCATAAATTCCAAAGGGAAATAGAAAATATAGAATTTGAGGGCTATTGTGAAAGTGTTAGATAGTTCAAGGGTGTTTAGGGTTAGGAGAAAATGCAATTAAAAATTAGCTAGGGGCTAAACTGCAAAATTCCAAAATTTCCAAGGTGTGAACGCGACCGCCGCACATGGGTCGCCGGCCAGCCACCTCTGGACGTCGGGAAGGTCGCCTGGGAGGTGCTAGGCTAGCTTCAGGCGATGATGAAGCTGTAGGGGCTCACCATTGGCCGGAAAAAGCATTGAGGTGACCGGTTTTAATGGCGGAAGAAATTTTTGATTTGGCCGAATCTTTCGAGGGCTTAGGCTCGCATTCTGGGGCTTCTCGATTGGTTTAGAGGATGGATTTGGGTTTAAGGGATAAGAACGAGCCGGATATGGTAGGGAATCGGGTCAAAAATGAGTATAAAATGAGGTTTTCGGCCGAGGGTTTTTCTTAAAAATTGAGAGAAATTCAGGGCATTCGGGCTTGAATCGAGGCACAAGGATAAGGGGCTTTTGTTCTTAGTGTTCTAAGGATTGATTCTGGAAAATTTGGGAGCGTTTGGTATAGATTTGGAGGGGTTTTGGAAGCTTGGCCGGAAAATCGAACCGCCGCCGCTGCGACCTGCAACTGGGTTTTAAACCCACCTCCGGCCACTTTTTCCGACAAACAAGGGTACCATTGAGGTCGCCTTGAAGAGATCTACAAGCCCCTATAGGAATTTAGGGCATTGGACGTCGCCGGAATCAGAGAAGACAACCGGAGAAGAAGACTGTGCGGCGGCGCGTGGCAGCCACTCGCAGGACCTCTGGGTGGCGCGTGAGGGCGCGTGAGGTATGTTTTTTTCTTTGTTTTTAATTTCAGAATTTAGGTAAAATTATTTTAAGAATTATCATGGAAAAATATTTTGTGAAAATTGATGTTAGGTATTTTTAATGAATTTCCGAAGATATAAATGTTTGAAAAATAAATAAAAATAGAGAAATTGTGGAAAAATAGAAATATTGATTCCAAAGGTCTTAAATGGTGAAATAGGAATCAATTGGGTCATTGAAAGAAGAATTACACAATTTTTGAAGTGTGGCACGTTTTTCGAGGCGAAATCCGAATTTTTCCAAATTGAGGTGAGTGGTTTGATTCTAGCTTTACCTTGTCTTGGAAGTGTTTCTAAGTGCTTGTGATGAGTTCTAGTGAGCGGTTATGTAACGACCCGTTAGTGGGTCTAGGTGTTATGGGTATTTTAGTTTGCACATTAGAGTTGTTGCCTTTATTAATTAATTGTTAAAAATATTATATGAGTTGGTAATGGGGGTAAATTAATGAAAATAATATTTGGTGTGAAAAAGTCTCAAAGTTGTGGGCTAAATGGGTTTGGGCCTTATTTGAATTAGACCATTGATAAATAATTAAATCTTAAGTGTAAATGAATTGGGTTGAACCCAAATCTCAAGAAAAGTCCATTGGGCCTTAATTAGATTGGGCCATATATTTTGACTTGGGCTTGGGCTATATATTTTGACTTGGGCTTGGGCCATGGGCATAGAGAATGGTATCTTAATTAAAAAGAAAAAAAGATTAAGAAAATGGTAAAATGACCAAAATGGGTAAGAGATATGTGAATTGTGTGTGTTAGTATGAAGGGTAAATTAGAGAAAATTAAAAGGGAGATGGATTGAAAGGAGTTGGGAGACAAGTCTCCCACATTTTTTTTCCTCTTTTTCTTTCTTCTTACTTTCTTGTTCCCTTCTTCTTCTCCCTCTCCCGATTGTCTCTTCTTCCTCCATTGTTCTTCTTCATTGAAGCTTTAAGTGGAGACTATGGAATTTTCAATTTCAAGGGGTGTCTTCATCTCTTTGGATTGCAACTATCTAAGGCAAGTTCCCTTCCTTCTTGTTTCAAATTCAAGATCTTCTTCTTCTTCTTCTCCTTATGATTGTGTAAGTTTTTCTTCTCTTTTTTATCTTTTAATGCAAGTTCTTGAACCTTGTTTCCATCTTAGAAGGCTTATTTCCTTCATTTTTAAGTTGTTGCTCTTAAATTCTTATTCTCGGATTCACTGACCATGTTATGTTCTTTGGTCTATAACTCCTTGTGTTTATATCCAAATTGAGATCCGTTTGTTGGGTTGTAAACTAGACATCTTAAGCTCAATTTTAGACACAAGAATCGATTTTTTTGACTAAGATTTGATCATGTTATAGCCTTGTAAATCCCTGCTAAGATCTGAAAATTTTACTGCTTTCGAGTAAACTGACCTTGTTGTACTCTTTAGGATATAACTCTCTGTGGTTATATCCGATTCAAGATCCGTTTGTTTCTCTATAAACTAGACTTGATAATATTCATTTGGTAAATTTTTTAGAATTTTTGGCTATGTTTTGAGCCTACAGTATCCTTGTAAATTCTTGCCCAGAATCTGGAAATTTTCTGCTCTGTTTTTGAATAATCTGTTCTTGCTTCGGTTTTTGGGGTATAATGCTCTGTGGTTATATCCAAATTGTGATCCATTTATTTTTTCTATAAAATATACTTCATGGGCTTCGATTCGGTATAAGATTTGAAATTTTTGGTTATGATTTGTACCCATAACAACCTTGTTGAATTCTATGTAGAATTCTGTAAATTACTGTTACAAATTCTGCCTTGTTTCGGTTTTTATGGAATATCTCCTTGTGGTTATTTCCGATTTCAAATCCAGTTGATGTTCCAGAAACTAGACTCATTAGGCTTTGATTTGGTATATCGTTTGTGGTATTTGACCAAATATTGAGCCCAGGTTGGATTTTTGAAAATATGCTTGAAATCTGGAAATTTCTGAAATATGTTGTTATTCAACTCTTCCTATGTAGTCTATCCTTCCTACGTTTAAAATTATGATTTTTGTATAGTTCTTCCATTTTTTTTTTTGAATTATTCTTGATAACCCTCATTGTTGGATAAAAGGGTTTTATTTTCCTTATTTCGATAAATCTTGCAATATTAATTCGTTTTCTTGTTGAACATTGCAAAAATCTAAATAGGGTTTTGTGTCACCCTACATTTCTTAAGGAATGACATTTATTCATTAGGGTCTAGTGTCATGCAAGATTTAGTGTTTCTTGCATGTATAAATTTTGATTCCTTGCGATTATTATTGGGGTAAAAATATATCGTAAATATTGGTTTGGGCATTTCTATAAGTATGAGTCAATAAATGTATTAAAATTTACCCTGTGATCATAAGATAGTGCACACTTTAATTTATGTAATTGTGCATGTTAAGCATGATTTGAGATTTTTCTTAATCATTGAGGATTGACATGAAATGGGGATATGCATATGTGATGCATGATTATACTGATTTGCGCACCTATTATTTTGCGCGACGGCTAAGTCCGTGGATGAGAAAGGATATCCTATGAGCGCTTAACGCGGGTGAGGTGGCCATCAACCCAGAAGGCGTGGCTCAAATTGTTATCATTTGTTGATGTATTTTCATGATGCATATATATTCATGAATGGATATATATATATATATAGGCCGTGAGAGCCTTGAGAATTATGCAAAAAAATTCCCTACTATTGGTGCATATGCATGAGCATGGGAACGAGTGCATAATATATGTAATAATCACGGCATGGGAAATTAATGTAAACCGAGAACTTATGAGTCGCGTTATACTAATATCTCCTCATAGAGTTGTTTATTCTATCTTGATTATCCCCGCCTTTGATTCTATATCTCCATGCTTTATAAATACACTTGCTGAGCCTTGTGGCTCACCTTGTTTACTCTCATGTCATTCCAGGTACAAGTAGAGCAGTGGTTGAGGGCGAGCCCAGTGGGGCTAAAGCCCAGGGTTAGAAGTGTACAGAGACCTTCCAAATTAGATGGTCTATGTTAGCATTTGTGATGAGGGCAAGTGTGAGGAAATTTTATGTTGTAAAATTTGTTAGTGCCCTTGTATTTCATTTTGTTTAGACTATGGTCTAAGATGTTGTAAACCTTTATGTTAGCTTCCGCTGAGTTTATCTAAGGATAGTATTATGGTGTTGTATGTTATTGTTCTATATCACACTTGTGATGACCTCCTTTCGGATATCCTATGCTAGCGGGACTATCCGGTAGTGGGCCACTACAGGTTATACCCTCCTAGACATAGATTGTTTTACAAGGCTTTTAATTATGATCATTGTGTCAATATTTGCTACATTGCATTAACTGTTTTAATTAAAAAAGTTGGTGCATGGCGTGTAAATTCATATCATTTGGGGTCAAGTTTAATTGCATCGTTGGGTCCGTATGGGGCGGGATGGGGTCTACTTGAGATTGGGACAATGTTAATCCAGGTGAACGGGTGTCACACTGGGGCACTCGAGGGAATAATATTAAACCAGGTGAACGAGTGTCACGACGGTGCACTCGAGGGATTAACGTTGGACTGGGTGAACGTGTGCCACAGTGGGGCATTCGAGGGATTAAGTATGTCAAGGTGATATCTCGAGTTAGACGTGTCTTGCATGTTGTCGTATAGTATGCCATGCTCGTATGTCTTTCATGCATTGTATACTGTTTCATACCTTCACTTAGATGTTTATCATCTAACATGGGTTATGCCCCTGGAACAATCAACGTTCCAGTCAGGGACAGCAGCGAAGTCGAGGACACGACCGATGAGCCAGTGGTGTTTGTTTGATAGTTGTTGTTGTATTATTTTGGAAGCATTAATGTTATATATCGCTTGACGATGTTGTAATAATTAGTATTGATGTTGTATACATATGACGGTATGGGAACATTTTGTGTGTAACACGTGGTAGGTCACGTCATTTTGATTAATTAAGTTTTCCGCTGTGTTTATACTGTCTCGTTCGGTTATGATTTGTTATTGTTAACTAAACGAGTAAGACTGGGTCTCTCGGGGTATATATCTGCATGTGGAGATTGTTCTTAAGATCACCGCGGGTGCCGGCTTTAGTTTTACTACGAGTGTTTCATCTGCATGTGAAGATTATGCTCACAGGCGTCGCGAGTATCAGACTTAAAAAAAAAAAACCTTGGGAATTTCCTTATAGTGACACGCCTGTATAGGGCGGGGTGTTACAATTGGTATCAGAGCCCTAGGTTAAAACCCTAGGATGATTAGGCTAGGTTATTAAACTTAGCACGGTTAGGTTTGTTAACTTGGAACAGGGATATGGATTCTAGGTGTCATACGAAAACTTTAGGAAACACTTGTTTGAGGTCTCTAAGAAAATCTTTGTGTATTATTAGTAGAAAATGGTGGATCAAGTACTGTTGTCGCATTGGGAAAATAGGATCGAAGCTCGAGGAAACCCGCAAAATGAGGACATGAACGTGTTTCTGCTGGCAATGGAGGAAATTATTGATGATGTGCCCCCCAGCTACCGACAGTTGGTAGATTTATCAGAGTTTCAGATCGGTTTTCTTATTGACCAGCTGGAGGGGGAATGGAAGACTTTTGCGCAATGGTTGTGGCAGGACTGGGAAGACGACTCTCTACGTGAATTCTGCGCAAGAATGCGGAACGAACATCAGGATCTACTCGGGGACGTTATGGATGAGGAGGAACAGGCAGAGATTGCTGCAAATCTCACGAATGAGGTCATAGATATTAGCTCTGATGAGGAATCAGATGAGGAATCTCAGGAAGTTCAAGATGATGACGAAGGACCCCCGGTAGCATCCGATAGTGACGGGGACCACAAGGAGTCATGGATCTGGAGGCCGAAGAACTACTGAGCAGGGCCGAAGAGATAGCTGTTGAACGAAGTAATATGTAAATATAAAATAAAATAAGATGTTATGTCTATTCTCCTTTTCGGTTGTACTAAGTTGTTCTGTTTTGTGGGATATTATAAAGAAATAAAAATGTCCCCTTTGTATAGAAACAATCTTGCCTTGAGTATAATTTATTTCCGTGATTCACTTCAGATGGTGAATACACGAAGGCTACGGGACGCAGCTCATGACAAAAGTGGAAGAAGAGAAGGAAATAATCTCGAAGATTAGAATGATCGCAGGAATCACTCGGGAGGGAACAGGAGATACGTCGGGGAATCGAGCTCCAGTGAGGACCGATTTGAGCGAATGGAGCGATTTTTAGAAAATATACTGACATACGTGAGTCGAGAGGAGCCTACTCGGCACACGACCACGACTTTGGAGCGATACCGACATTTGAGACCCCCTGTGTTCAAAGGAAGGACTTGCGATGATCCTAGCTCAGCCGAGTATTGGCTGGAGCAGACTGAGAAACTACTTCAACATCTCCAATGCAGTGAAGAGGAGAAGGTGAGGTGTGCAACCTACACGCTGGAAGAAGAAGCAGGTCGGTGGTGGCAGTCTACCGAGCGATCATTAATAAGGTCTCAATAGGAGCGTGAAGTTGAGAATGAGGATGCACCAATGTATACTTGGGTGGGATTCAAGGAAGAGTTTAACGCCAAGTATTTTTCCAAAAGTTGGAAGGAAGAAAGAATTTGGGAGTTTATGAGGCTCAAGCAGACGGGAGAGATGTCTGTGAGTCAATACGATAATCGGTTCATTCAACTAATTAAGTACGTGCCCATGTACGAGACTGACGAGAGTCAGAAGGCACAAAAGTTTGTTTCAGGATTACAAGGGCATCTCCAGCAAGTTTTAAGTGGATGGGACATTGAAACTTACAAAGAAGCATTGCACCGAGCTTTGACCATTGAGAGAAATCTGACACAAGCCAAGATCATCAAGACAGAGGAAGGAAGTAAGAGCGGTAAACCAGGCAGTCCGACGACTCAACCAAGGGATGACGGGAAGTGTCCTCGATGTAAGAGAAAACACCCTGGGAAGAGATGTGTCTTGCTGTGCTATGGATGCGGCGAAGAAGGTCACATCGGGAGAAATTGCCCAAAGATCAAAGCAATGCCCCAGGTTGGGTATCAGGGAAAGGTGGTGTGTTACAATTGTGGTCAACCAGGGCATATCTCGCGCGATTGCTCAAAAAGGCAGAAGATGGAACCACCGAGTGGGAGTGCACAAAATGTTCGTCCAGGCCGAGTGTACAATCTGACTTGTGAGGACGCTGAGGCCGATCCTGCAGTTATTGAAGGTACACTGTTCTTTTCGAATATTCCAGCTCATGCTTTAATAGATCCAGGTGCTACGTATTCATTCGTGTCGCATGCATCATTAGAAGGTTTAAAGTTAGAACCTAGGGAATTGGGTTATCAAATGGTAATAGCCACTCCTATGGGTTCAATTCTAAGAACTGCGATAGGGTGCCGCGAGTGTATTTTTAGTATGGGATCGGAAAGTTTCAAGATTGATTTAGTTGTATTAGACATTCAAGATTTCAACATAATTATCGGTATGGATTTCCTATCGCTACATGAGGCTAAAATAGATTGTAAGAGTAAGACCGTGAGCTTACCCAAGCTTAACAGGGAATGGATTGTGTTCCAGGGTCAAAGTAGGAAGATTAAGAGAGAAAATGGCATGACTTTGCACACGTTGCAATCAACCAAACCCGAATCAGGAAAGAAAAGTCTCGAGTTGGAATCAGTGAGGGTCGCGAATGAGTATCCTGAGGTATTTCCCGAGGAATTACCAGGATTACCTCCCCAAAGAGAAATTGAATTTTCGATAGATCTTATACCAGGTACACAGCCAATATCCATACCTCCGTACAAGATGGCCCCAGCTGAGATGAGGGAATTGAAGGAGCAATTACAGGACTTGACCGACAAAGGATTTATCAGACCAAGTGTGTCACCCTGGGGAGCTCCGATATTGTTCGTGAAAAAGAAAGATGGTACCTTATGTGTACTGACTACCGACAGTTAAACAAGGTAACCATAAAGAATAAGTACCCTTTGCCTAGGATTGAAGAGTTGTTTGACCAACTCCAAGGAGCTAGAATATTTTCTAAGATAGATCTTCGGTCAGGGTGCTATCAAATGAATATCAAACCGAAAGATGTACCCAAGACTGCATTTCGGTCACGATATGGTCACTACGAATATCTAGTGATGCCGTTTGGATTGACCAATGCACCTGCTGTATTTATGGATTTAATGAACCGAACGTTTAGACCATACCTAGACAAGTTTGTAATAGTGTTCATAGATGACATTTTGATATACTCTGCAAGTGAGAGTAATCATGAAAAACATTTAAGGACAGTTTTGCAGACTTTAAAGGACCACAAATTGTTCGCCAAGTTCTCGAAGTGTGAATTTTGGCTTACTCAAATAGCATTTCTTGGACATATAATTTCTGTAGAAGGTATAGCTGTCGATCCAGCAAAGATAGAAGCAGTTCAAAAATGGCAAGCACCTAAGACCATTGGGGAGGTCCGAAGTTTTCTTGGACTAGCAGGATACTACAGAAGATTTGTAGAAGGATTTTCAAAGATATCTGCCCCACTTACTCGATTAACGTAGAAAGAAGTTAAATTTGAATGGGATGATAAATGTGAGCAAAGTTTTCAAGAACTTAAGGCGCGATTAACTACGGCACCGATTTTATCAATGCCAACGGAGTCAGGAAAGTTTGTGGTGTATAGCGATGCTTCGGGAATAAGGTTGGGATGTGTTCTAATGCAAGATGAGAAAGTAATCGCTTACGGATCTCGGCAACTGAAAAGACACGAGCAGAACTACCCAACTCATGACTTGGAATTAGCAGCTATAATATATGCTTTGAAGTTGTGGAGACATTATCTCTACGGGGTACAATTTGAGATTTTTACGGATCATAAGAGTTTGAAGTACATATTTTCTCAGAAAGAGTTAAACATGAGACAAAGAAGATGGATGGAGTATTTGAAGGATTATGATTGTACCATTTCCTATCATCCAGGAAATGCGAACATAGTTGCAGACGCTCTTAGCCGAAGAAGCTCCGAGATTGTGGCTAACATGATGATCGAGGAATTTAGCCACCTGACAGTAAGTGCTAAGCCTAAGCCAAACAAGGGATATTTGGAAAATCTGATAATTCAATCTGATGTGGAAAATCAAATCAGATCAGCTCTTCAAACAGACACAAGAAGAAGTCAGTGGATAGACGAGAACGATCAAGTTAAGGCACCCGAATTCAGTTACCATGACGGTATACTTCGATTTCAAGGAAGAACATACATGCCAAGGAATCAAGGTCTAAGACAAGTTATCTTGGGAGAAGCTCATCGGGCAAGATACACAGTACATCCAGGATCCACAAAAATGTATAAGGATCTTAGGGAAATTTATTGGTGGCCAGGAATGAAAAAGGACGTGGCACGGCACGTGGCACAATGTGATACCTGTCAATGTGTCAAAATTGAGCATCAGCGTCCGGGAGGAAAGTTACAACCATTGAATATCCCCGAGTGGAAATGGGACCACGTCACTATGGATTTTGTGACCGATCTACCTCGAAGTCCCAAAGGAAACGATGCTATTTGGGTAATAGTGGATCGACTGACCAAGTCAGCA
This sequence comes from Diospyros lotus, assembly GCF_014633365.1. Classification (NCBI taxonomy): domain Eukaryota; kingdom Viridiplantae; phylum Streptophyta; class Magnoliopsida; order Ericales; family Ebenaceae; genus Diospyros; species Diospyros lotus. Next base: position 5,798,739 of record NC_068345.1, read on the forward strand.
CATTTCTTGCCTATTAAGATAGAGCAACCGACTCACGCTCTGGCTCAGCTGTACATTGAGGAAATAGTACGATTGCATGGAGTACCTGCAAGTATAGTGTCAGATTGAGACCCACGATTTACGTCAAGATTTTGGGAAAGTTTCCACAAGTGTATGGGAACACAGTTGAAGCTCAGCACAGCTTATCACCCTCAGACTGATGGACAGTCCGAGCAGACAATTCAAACGCTCGAGGACATGTTGAGGGCATACATTTTGGAATTCTCGGGAAGTTGGGAGAAACACCTACCGTTGGTAGAATTTGCCTACAACAACGGGCACCACAGCAGCATTGGAATGGCTCCCTACGAGGCATTATATGGGCGAAAATGCAGAACACCACTCTGTTGGGTAGAAACTGGAGAAGTAGGATTAGTTGGACCCGAGATTGTTCAGACTACCACTGAGAAGATTAAGCAAATACAAGAGAAAATGAGGACAAGTCAAAGTCGTCAGAAATCGTACGCTGATCAACGAAGGCGAAACTTGGAATTTTTGGTCGGTGACATGGTATACATGAAAGTTTCTCCATTTAAATCCGTGATTCGAGGAAAAAGGAAAGGGAAATTAAGCCCAAGATACATAGGACCCTATGAGATTTTGGAGAAAATTGGATTAGTGGCTTACAGATTAGCTTTACCTGTGGCATTATCAAACATCCACAACGTGTTTCATGTGTCTCAACTACGGAAACATGAGCCAGACCCTACGAAAGTACTTCGGAATGAGACCATTGAGATACGAAATGATCTAACATACCCTGAGGAACCACTTCGAATCCTAGATCAAAGGGATCAAGTCTTAAGGAACAAGGTTATTCCCTTAGTGAAGGTACTATGGGGCAATCATGATGAAGAAGAGGCAACTTGGGAACGCGAAGAAGAGATGAAGATTTCTTATCCACATCTATTTTAAAACTGTAAGTTAGTAATTTCGAGGACGAAATTTCTTTTTAGAGGGGGAGGATGTAATACCCGGTATTAAATAATAAGAGAATTTCTAAAGTTATGGGTCAAAATGATATTTAGCAAAGTTTCGGGCCTAAGTGCAATATTCGAAACGAAAGATGAATGACTAAGTTAAGATGAGTCAATTGAGGAGAAATGGCACAATATTTGATAAAAATCAGGAATTTTCAAAGGTTTGAAGTCAAAAGCACGCAATTAGGAGAGTTCGGGCAAAAGTGCAGATTTTGCAAAATATCAGAGGGAGGTCAAATCGACGAATTTTTCAGAAATTCCAAAGGGAAATAGAAAATATAGAATTTGAGGGCTGTTGTGAAAGTGTTGGATAGTTCAAGGGTGTTTAGGGTTAGGAGAAAATGCAATTAAAAATTAGTTAGGGGCTAAACTGCAAAATTCCAAAATTTCCAAGGTGTGAACGCGACCGCAGCACATGGGTCGCCGGCCAGTCGCCTCTGGACGTCGGGAAGGTCGCCTGGGAGGTGCTAGGCTAGCTTCAGGCGATGATGAAGCTGTAGGGGCTCACCATTGGCCGGAAAAAGCATTGCGGTGACCGGTTTTAATGGCGGAAGAAATTTCCAATTTAGCCTAATCTTTCGAGGGCTTAGGCTCGCATTCTGGGGCTTCTCGATTGGTTTAGAGGATGGATTTGGGTTTAAGGGATAAGAACGAGCCGGATATGGTAGGGAATCGGGTCAAAAATGAGTATAAAATGAGGTTTTCGGCCGAGGGTTTTTCTTAAAAATTGAGAGAAATTCAGGGCATTCGGGCTTGAATCGAGGCACAAGGATAAGGGGCTTTTGTTCTTAGTGTTCTAAGGATTGATTCTGGAAAATTTGGGAGCGTTTGGTATAGATTTGGAGGGGTTTTGGAAGCTTGGCCGGAAAATCGAACCGCCGCCGCTGCGACCTGCAACTGGGTTTTAAACCCACCTCCGGCCACTTTTTCCGACAAACAAGGGTACCATTGAGGTCGCCTTGAAGAGATCTACAAGCCCCTATAGGAATTTAGGGCATTGGACGTCGCCGGAATCAGAGAAGACAACCGGAGAAGAAGACTGTGCGGCGGCGCGTGGCAGCCACTCGCAGGACCTCTGGGTGGCGCGTGAGGGCGCGTGAGGTATGTTTTTTTCTTTGTTTTTAATTTCAGAATTTAGGTAAAATTATTTTAAGAATTATCATGGAAAAATATTTTGTGAAAATTGATGTTAGGTATTTTTAATGAATTTCCGAAGATAGAAATGTTTGAAAAATAAATAAAAATAGAGAAATTGTGGAAAAATAGAAATATTGATTCCAAAGGTCTTAAATGGTGAAATAGGAATCAATTGGGTCATTGAAAGAAGAATTACACAATTTTTGAAGTGTGGCACGTTTTTCGAGGCGAAATCCGGATTTTTCCAAATTGAGGTGAGTGGTTTGATTCTAGCTTTACCTTGTCTTGGAAGTGTTTCTAAGTGCTTGTGATGAGTTCTAGTGAGAGGTTATACCCTCCTAGACATAGATTGTTTTACAAGGCTTTTAATTATGATCATTGTGTCGATATTTGCTACATTGCATTAACTGTTTTAATTAAAAATGTTGGTGCATGGCGTGTAAATTTTCATATCATTTGGGGTCAAGTTTAATTGCATCGTTGGGTCCGTATGGGGCGGGATGGGGTCTACTTGAGATTGGGACAATGTTAATCCAGGTGAACGGGTGTCACACTGGGGCACTCGAGGGAATAATGTTAAACCGGGTGAACGGGTGTCACGACGGTGCACTCGAGGGATTAATGTTGGACTGGGTGAACGTGTGCCACAGTGGGGCATTGGAGGGATTAAGTATGTCAAGGTGATATCTCGAGTTAGACATGTCTTGCATGTTGTCGTATAGTATGCCATGCTCGTATGTCTTTCATGCATTGTATACTGTTTCATACCTTCACTTAGATGTTTATCATCTAACATGGGTTATGCCCCTGGAACAATCAACGTTCCAGTCAGGGACAGCAGCGAAGTCGAGGACACGACCGATGAGCCAGTGGTGTTTGTTTGATAGTTGTTGTTGTATTATTTTGGAAGCATTAATGTTATATATCGCTTGACGATGTTGTAATAATTAGTATTGATGTTGTATACATATGACGGTATGGGAACATTTTGTGTGTAACACGTGGTAGGTCACGTCATTTTGATTAATTAAGTTTTCCGTTGTGTTTATACTGTCTCGTTCGGTTAAGATTTGTTATTGTTAACTAAACGAGTAAGACTGGGTCTCTCGGGGTATATATCTGCATGTGGAGATTGTTCTTAAGATCACCGTGGGTGCCGGCTTTAGTTTTACGACGAGTGTTTCATCTGCATGTGAAGATTGTGCTCACAGGCGTCGCGAGTATCAGACTTAAAAAAAAAACCCCGGGAATTTCCTTATAGTGACACGCCTGTATAGGGCGGGGTGTTACATATTACCTTAGGAGCTAAAACCTACCTTTGATCGACCTTCAATCGACCTTTCCTGACCACAAAAGCGAGTTGCAGGCTCGCAATAACCCGATCGAATTTTCGGTCGATTTTCTTCCTTTTTCTGGCAACCCATGGGCCGTTGTCAGCCAAGCTTTTACAAAAGATGCTCCTTGAAAATCCCTGTGGACGAAATCGGCCATGTGCTGGTCAAATTTGCCTATGCTGCCATTTTTGAGTTTTTGCACTTTTACCCCACTAATTTTGGTTTTTTCATTTTGACCCTCTTTCACCAAGCCCCTCGACTTTTGATAATTGCCTATAAGTCCCTCAACTCCTAAAACTTCCATTTGACCCTTAAAGATTCTGAAAAATCCTTGTTTCGGCCTCCCTCTAGAATTTTTAAAAAACTGCACTTAGGCCCGAATCTTCGTTTTAGCCCTCAACCTTTTCGTTTCTTCCTAAAACCACTGAAGGGTTGTTCCTTATGAAAAAATGAAGCCCCCTCAAGCTTGTGTTGACTTCCCAAAAATCATCTATAACAATTTGGTATTGCAGCCTAATTAGCAGCTACATTTTAGCTATACCGAAAACCATTCTTGATCTCATTTCTTTCGGCACCATAAATTCTATCTCGGGGTGCTTGTTAATGCCACATCATTTTCCTTTGGCATCTCGGCTCCAGGACACTCCCGGCAGTTGATTCGGTCATCTATATGGTAATAAATTACCGTTATACCCCCAATTTATCCTTAAATTCTATTTTTTCCCCAAGATAAATTTCCCTTGAGTCCTTTAGAATTTCTTGAGTATTACATTCACCCTCCTTAAAGACATTTTGGCCTCAAAATTTTCATCTGACCGTTAAGGTAACTAAGACAATATATAGCTCATTACCTGCACATCTTAAATCAAATATCTATTTGATCCTTGACAAACACCTCTGTTTGCATTCCTTACACGTCCAATTCTTACAAGCATACCGTTTCATTCACATAATTTCCTGTTGTGGCTCTTTTATAAATGACCACACTTCTTCTAAAATTTTAGGCACGCACATCCTACCCCATATCTTTTGAGAATGCCTTCCCGTATTTCAAAAATCATAACTTTTGAGCTGACCATAATCATCAATCATAGACTATAACACTCATCAATCACACATGTTTTTCGTATCTCGTTCATCAGATCCAGCTAAACCGTTAGGCCAACGATAAAAATAGACGATCCATTTGGCACTACGCTCATATTCAGTAGGCCAACAAGCCTTCAACATCATTTAACACTCACAATTATTCACCCGAGTCATGTGTCAGGCACCTCACTGCCATGCCCCAAGTGATACGAAGTAGTGCAGTCATAGTCCTTAAGGAACTCTATCTATCATTGTTACCTCTTGTTTAGCTCATTCTGCGAGAACCCATACCTCATGCTCCTCGTGGTTTGTGAGCACATCAAATGTACCATCATTTTGGTAGTGTCCCCATAACCTTAAAAGCACATACCCTAACTGTCAGTTCCAAGTCATATATCGGGTAGTTTTCTTTGTGCCTTTGTGTAATCCACACGTAATCATTTGGTCATGTTGCACTAACACGCAATCTAATCTTTTGAGCTATCATAAACTCTCACTGCACCCCGCAGACCATTCTCATTAGACTCTTCTCACGAGTCCTGTGATAGGCATAACTATTACAAAGTGTCCCATCACTACCTTCTGACAATAGCTTGCCGAAACATCTTATTTCGAAACATCTTAGTATTCTATTTCGAAACCTAATTCCCAAAAATTTCATTTTGAAGCCTATGTTGTTCCATATTTCGAAACGTAAGGTTGGGACTATAAATATCCGAAAAGCCTCGAACTCAACTTTCGTGTGTCTGGATAATTTTTTTCTTCTTGTCAAAATCTTCGAAATAATAAAACACGTTTTTCCCATAAGGAATTTTTTTTTCTTTTTCTTTTTCTTCCTTATTTCTTCTTTCCTCTTCTTATTTCTTCCTTTCTTCTTCTTCTTCTTCCTTCCTTCCTTTGCCGACCCTGCACGCAACAGCCACCAGCCGTCGCTGCCTTCCAGCGTCATCACCACCCCCGACGGCCGCCGTTGCCCCTTCTGCAACCGCTTTTAGTGCCTGCTCCGCCATCGACCGCGAGCCACCGTGAAGCTTCTCTGCGCCCCAGCCTCCGATCACAGCTCCTCCTAACCATTATCGCCAGCCCAATCGCCCCTCGCATCGGCCAGATCTAGCACGCCGCCGTAGCCGCCTGCTCCATCACGCAGCCATCGGCCATCGCCTGGCTTCCCTCTGCTGCCACAACGCCACCGCCACTTCTACCGTTGCTGCCAGATTCGGGTCGATCCGACCCTACTCGACCTACTTTAGGTTTGACCCATCCTTGATTCGAACCATTAGAATTGACCCATATCTGATTTGACATATCCATTTAGATCTGACCCATATCTGACTTGTATAGATTTAACCAGATCCAGATCTATCATGCCAAGGCGCAACATAGCAAGACCCCAGCCTCGGTGTGGTGCCTACATAGTCTTGCATGCCAAATGCCCTCCACGGTGCTTCTTTGCCTGTACTTCAGCCATGAGGAATGAGCTATTGACTTTTCTGCCATCCACATAGTTTTTAGTGTCAATAATGCCTCCCTCCTTCTGTACCGACTTCCAACAAGGGATCGATCAGAGGCAATCGTTTCACTTACTATTGAAGCTTTAGCTCGGCTTCAAGATCTCGTCTATGGCTGTGTATCTCACATTCTTGCTCTTCAACAACATGTTAGTGATTTGCAAGCTTATCGAGTTCATTTGCAGGATTTACTCTCTGTAACCTATCCTTCACATTCCCAACATGTTCCTCAACCTGATCCAAACCCAAATTGGAGCTCCGATCTTCCCATTATTCCAGAGGACATCTCACTCCCAAGTTTCCCCGATGCTACTTCCCTACCTCATCCTGATGACACTAGCATCAGCCAGATGCTACCCCCAGATGACATCGATGAGCTGGGACCCATCGTGTTTGGCAACCATCGTCGTCATTGAGCATCGACCACGTTATCGGTTTTATGATTTGCTTTTTTCCTTTGAGTAATTGTATGGTTGATCTCCTGTAACTATTTTGAACATATGGAATGAATATTATACTTTTGGATACTTTAATGTTTCATTCCCTTGTCTTCCCCTCGATTGTATATTGATCATCTAATATCTCAGCCTCTTGCAGTTGATTTAATAATTCATCAAATCGAGATAAAAATATCTGCTCTTAATTATCAACTGATAATTCACATCCTTAATCAAATCACACATAGCTAAGCATCCAATAACCTCAAGCTATCATTGGTAATTTCATCATTAAGAAATAATCCCGTTAAATCTTCCGATAATATATCCTGGTATTTTCCATTTTTCTTACGGCTTTTCATTGACCGCAAGTACTAATACCTCATATCAATAGGCTCCTTATTTTCATAACTTGATGACATCATTTAAATGATTATCCAGCTATATATCTCTCAATTTGCCTATCAGGGTTATCTAGACTAACCGTCTAGCCATATGAGAGTTTCATTTTGAAAATCTCGGATCTCTTAATCAATTTAGGTCTGTAGTTCCCCTTACCGCGACTTGTCATCCTGGCACATCTGCACTGCTTGGATTTAATGTTGGAAGATATTTTCAAGTTTCCTAATATGAAGAAGACATTTGAGAGAGTTGTTATGGTGAATAACTATATCTATACTCGTTCGGGTATAGTAAACATGCTTAGAAGGTTTACTGACAAGAAAGAGTTGTTGAGGCCTGCAAAAACACGGTTTGCAACTGCCTTTATCACTTTGGGCAGGATGCATAGTCTGAAAAGCAACCTTAGAAGGATGTTTACCTCCGAGGAGTGGATGACAAGCAAGTGGGTAAAAGAAACGGGGGCTAAAAAGGTTGTAAAAGTGATTTTGAAAGCCTTCATTTTAGAACAATGTTGTATATGCTTTGAAGGTGGCTGGTCCATTGGTGCGTGTACTGCACTTAGTGGATGGTGAGAAGAAGTCGGCTATGGGATACATATATGAGGCCATGGATAGGGCCAAAGAAGCGATTGCTAACTCTTTTAATAGGGATGAAAAAAAGTATGCACCCATTTTTCAAATCATTGATAATCGATGGGATGTTCAGTTTCACCGCCCCTTGCACGCTGCTGGCTGGTACTTGAACCTAGAATATTTTTACAAGGCTGAACGTATAAATCCAGAGATCATGACTAGCTTATATGAATGCATTAGAAAGTAAATCCAAATGTAAAGGTTCAAGACCAAATTGATGTGGAGCTTTCGATGTATAGTAAGGCAGATGGGTTCTTTGGAAACTATATGGCTATTAGAAAGAGAGCTGAGAAATCACCAGGTACACACACACATATATATATATATATTTTACATTATATATATAATCATTCTAGATAATAGATAATAATTAACCCATGAATTTTATTGGACAGCTGAATGGTGGGCTTCATATGGAATGTCAACACCCGCGTTGCAAAATTTTGCAATTAAAATTCTTAGCTTGACTTGTAGTTCATCTAGGTGTGAACATAATTGGAGTGTGTTTGAAAATGTAAGTGCATTATACATATAACACTTACAATTTTTATTAGTAGTTGGTTTATTTTATGTAGCTTATTCTTAGTATGTTTTTGCATAAATTGTTGCAGCTTCATACTAAATGGAGAAACATGCTTAATCAACTTCGTTTAAACGACTTGGTGTTTGTGAAATACAATAGAGCATTGAAGCGTCGGTATCAAATGCGTGATACCATTGACCCTATCATATTGACCCACATTGATGAAAGCAATGAATGGTTGACTGGAAAACTTGATGAGGAGAATGATAAAGATGATGAAACTGTTTTTCTAGATGAAGTTGGGGATGGGTTGACATGGAGTAATGTCGTTGCGGCTGCAAGAGTTGGAGAGCCTAGTTATCGATTTAGAATTAAACAAACTCAATCACAATCGGGTTCAACTTCGGCTTCAACTTCAAAGCAGCGAGTAACTCAGGAGATTGAAGAAGATGAGGAAAGTGAGGCAGAGACCGAAGATGATGAAGACTTGGAAGAGGGAGAAGAATTGGGAGATGAAGAAGAAGATGAAGAGGTGATTGAAAGGGATGATGAAGATATTGACCTTTGATGTTGATGATCTCCTTGATGATGATTGATTAAAACTTCTTTATATTGATTGTGGACTTGTAATGTTTATGCGTTTGTTTAGAACTTTGCATTATGATTGGTGTTTGAGTTTGAGACTTTAAGTTTAAACTTTGATTATATTTCTAGTTTAGAATTTGCATGATAAATGAATCAATTTTAATGTTGTTAGTCTAGAATTTGAAGATAATGAATTATGAATGATATCAATATGTTATTGTTGATAATTTGATAATTATTTATGATTTTACAATATTTTGAGTTTTTTTTTTTTAAAAGGTACGTCTCGCTTCGCAAATGTGTGCCTTGCCTCGTGCGTCTCACGCCTCAGGCTCCAAGACCCTTTACGCTTCGCTACGCCTCTCGCCTTTCAGAACTATGTGACCACTCACCTATGCCTTGGGGGCATTTGGGCTTTAGGTAAAGAGAAGAAAGATGGAGGCAGCCAGGGAAGTGAGCTGTTGCGCAAGAATGGAGGAAGTCTTGTAATTTATACTTAATGCAAAACATCAAATAAAATAGCTGAATTTGGTGTCAGACTTGCTTTTGTGCTTCCTTTCATCCTATTATGGTTGTTTCACTGTGGCAAAATGCCATTGACTGTTTGTATTCATATTCATGCTTTCTGGGGCTTCTGATTTCTATAAAAATTGCATGTGGAGTTTGTTCTTTTACCTTGTGTGTGGGATTTAGATTTCTAAAAATTCAAAGGCTAAGTTTTGGTAACAATGTACATCGTTTAGTTTATCATTAAGAGATCATAAGTTGGAGTTGTAGAAATGATCTTTTGCAAAACAAAGTAAATTATTGGAGTTGTAACAAAATCTCTGTTACACAAATATTGAAGATTTTCTACTAAGTATTGTTTCCTTGTCTGTACAAACCCTAGTGTCAAATATGACATTATCAATTTTCTTCTTTCTTTTTTATTTTATCTGTAATTTATGTCCAATCATTTTCCCTACTTTAATTTCTTTTTAAACATTACATGTTTTCTTGTTAACAATAAGATGTTTGTTTATATCATTGGAAAATAATTTTAGTTTTTAACATTACCAAAAATATTTTTTTAATAAAAATATTTTATATTGAAGGAGAAAAATGACACCTAAATTAATAAGTTAGGTATATATCAGAGGCGATTGCCAAGTAAAAAATTTAAATAAAATTTCACTTAGTGTCATTGTTCAATTTTTATTTTTTTTAGGAAAAATTAAAATGAAGGTAAGATTTCATGTCATGATAAAATGAAGTTAATTATAACTTAATATTCATGAGTTCAAATTTTGTTAATAGAGTTTATTTTTATTTTCGAAAACAAAATATATAAGAGGGTATTTTAATAATTCACTTTGTTAACAAGCTTGAAAGCACAAAGATGCCTCGTTTGCTTAAGAAGAAACTAGAAAAAAAAAAATAGAGAAAAAAATAGAGTGAAAGCAAAATATTTCATCTAGAATTCAAATTTGGATTTAAAGGGAGAGAAAAGAAGGAGAAGAATGAGAAGAATAAATTAAAAAAAATAACAAAATTATTCATTTAAATATATTTGAATATAAAAAATAATTTAGTCATTTTATAGAGTTTAACGATGATTAACTAACTGTACAAATAAACTACAACTAACATCAAATAGGGAACTCTTGTATTTTTCCAAATTTTAAGAGTACTTTTTACAATTATCTTAAACTTTGAACTTTTAGTTTTTGTATTTAATTTCTAAGTTTAATTTTTATTTTCTGTTAGAAAAATAAAAAACTAATATTTCTATTTAATAATACTATTATTTTTATTTTCAAGGTCACGGACTTATAAATTATAATTAATCTAACCCATCAATAAAAGTAGAGGTTGAATTAAAATTTTACCCTTCTAATTAACTCAAAGTTTTAAGACTCCCTGAATTGAACCATATATGATTATCCTTTGTGTTATGACCCTAAACCTCTGAAAGCAGTGAAAATTATTTTCTTTTTCCTTCTACTAAGCCTAGTTTCAAATATTTCATTAGCATTACTGTTTTTCTTTCTTTCTTATTTTTTCATCTCTTATTTTCTCTATAATTTCTATCCAATCATTTTTTCCACTTTTTTAATTTCCTATCAAACATTCTTTATTTTTAATAAAATAATTATAATTATATCAGAAGGAGAGAATGAATTACATTAGTATTGAAAAAGAAGCCAATTTACTCAATTTCTATGCCACTTTTCAATAGAGGTATCGTTATCCTTCTTATACTTATTTTAAAATAAATGAAAAAAATTATTTCTTTTGAAATGCTAGTCTTGAAATTGAACAAAAAATCTTATTTAGTAAGTATGAAAATAATTTTCCCTTTTTATCAGCTTTTAATAGTAAACTATCTAGGTTTATAGAGGTAATTTGGTATTTTATGATAGTTAAGTTAGAATTTATTTATTTTTTTAAAAAAATAAACTTCTTGATAGAGTTGTAATCTGGGAGTCATAAGAGTTGTGAATTGGCTGTATCTGCTACAAATTTCAGACATATTTTGATTAATAAAAGTATTTTTCTTTTAATACTTGACAATGCATTTATCTTTATTAGGGTTGGCAATGGTTCGGTTTGGTTTCGATTTTTGCCAAAATCATAACTAAATCAAACTTAAATTACTAAAACCAAAATCAAACCATTACCCATTTGGTTTTAAAAATTTAAAACCATAACCAAACCATTCGATTTCAGTTCGGTTTCGGTTTAACCATAGTTTTTTTAGTTTAATCCATACCAACAAACAAAGACAAATAGCATTCACAAAAAATTTTGATAATTTCATAACAAACAAAGATAAATTCTAATAAAGTTACCTTATTCTTGCATAAAGTTACAAAACTTCTTAGATATAAAATCACATCTCCAAACCTACAATTATTAAGATCAATAAATTAATATTTGCATAATTAAATTGTAATTTAAGTTAAAAAAAATTAGTTACGAAAGTTAATACCTTCATCAACAACATTAATATATTCTTCGTAAATTGATGCATATCCATCTGAAATGAATAAGCCAACTCCATCTAACAAAATTATAAATATAAAAAATGAATTAATATGAAGAAAGATGAGACAGAGAGTGAGAGATAGTGAGAGTGAGAGAGATCGAGGGCGAGCGAGAGCAAGAAGGGCCAAGCCCTAGCGAGAGCAAAAGAGATCCAATGAGGGCAAGTGAGAGAAAGAGAGATGCAGAAAGCAAGGGCGACTGGTGATCTCGCGTGGAGGAGCAAGAGAAATGAGGCAGAGAGGGTGAGAGAGAGCGAGAGCGAGGTCGAGAAAGGAAGGGGAAGAGAGGGGGAGAAAGGTTTGTAAGCAAGACAATTGGGCTCAGATGGACTAGGTTGTATATAATATATATTATATACACATAATATATTATATATAATATATTCGGTTCGGTTCAGTTTCGATTCGGGTTTTAGTGAAAACCATAACCAAACCATACCCATTGAAACAGTGTTCGGTTTTTCCCCAAACCAAACCATTACCCAGTCAAACGGTTTTTAACCACGTTGACCGGTTCGGTTCTCCACGGTTTCGGTTGCAATTGCCATCCCTAATCTTTATGCGTTCATCCCGGGCCACGCCACGTGCCACCCTTTGTCGGTTTCTGTCCTGTTTTCTTTTTTTGCTCATTTTTGACATCCTGTGAACTTTTTTGTGAGTGCTAGTTTGTCCCAAAAACCTACGAATTCATCCAGACCAAAATATTTTTCGATCCCATTGAATTGCTATAAAACTTATCTTTGTTTATGTGTGACCTTGTAGATTTACTATAAAGATGGTAAAGGGCAATTAAAGAATCATACTCCTAATCAAACTCTTTAAGCTAGCATGTCCAAAATGTATTGGACTTGGTTTCCAACTGTTGTTTGACTAGGGTTTGGTTTTCTTTCCTATTTAAGGCCATGAATAGCCTTTGCCTCTAGGTGAAGAATAACTTTTGAGAAAAGTTAAAGAAATGAACAACTTTGGGGAAAAGTGAAGGTGGTAGATCTTGTATTCTTGGTATAAAGAGACTAAAGGGCATGCTCATTGGCATTGATAAAGCGTTTTTTGGGTGTGGATCACTTATAGATGGTGGAAGACATCTCGCGTCACAAAAATTCAACTTTCCAAGCGTCAGATAACCAAAGGTTAATTTTTTTCATTCTTTAGTTTATATTTATAAAAGATTATATGTTTGCAAACTAGATTCGATTTTTTTGAGGTTCATGATTGACCAAATAGTTTGGTTGGTCAAAAATTTTTAAGTTTCCACGGTGTTTTGTTCTATAAAACCCAACGGCCTTAGTTTGCGTCTATATAATTTTCATGGATTATGTGGTGTTATGGCATGTTAATGAGTGATTTAAGTGTTAGATTATGCATGTGAAGAATCAGTTTTATTTTTGTTTTCAATGGATGATTTGGTTCCTTAATCGAAAAAGAATTAAAACTAAAAAAAAAATTGAAGTCCAAAATCCAAGAAGGGTTCTTTATGATTTTTGCGGGAATTTTATTTTTTTTTTTCCAGAATTTTTCTTGATTCTTCCAAGTTGAAAATTATTTTCTAAACTGGAATAGATGTTGAAATAAGATTATAGATAATTCAAACAAATCAGATTTAGAGGTTAACATCACCTAACAAGATTTTTTTGACAAAGTTATTTTTTCGGAAACAAAACAGTTCCGTCAAATTTGTTGATTTTTCTGGAAAGATATAGCCTCAATTTTAAGGAATGGTTTTTGTGATTTGATTCCTTATCGAGTTAGCTTTGAAACAGTATATTATATGCTTCGATCCGAGCTATAATGAATTTTTTTATACACAGTGGTCAGTTTATGAAACTGCATGTGCAGTTTTGATGTTTTCATCAAGAAATATGTGTTTTATGAAATTGCCCCATATTTGAAATCAATTGTTGATTGATATCCTAAAATTTTAATGATGGAAACATCAAAATTGAATCATTTAAAAATTGGATGCCATAATTTGAACGATCGTAATCTATTGACGAGTTAGCAATAAACATGAGATATTTGTTAGTGTTTATGAATGTCTTCGTGAGCATGGCTGATCATGGACTTGGCCAGCAAATGTTTTGGAACGTAATTAATTTTGGAAAAAAATGGGATCTGCGAATCCTGCCTTATCTCTATTTCTCGTTGTATATTCTCTTCTCCCCCCCCTTTATATAATTAATTCCCTTAACTTGTCAAGCTTTCTTTAATAATTGCGGAAGAAGATGAAGACGTAGGCACGAGGGCATGAAGGAAGGCTCCAAGAAGATTAGTTTGCATTGATAGATTTTAGTTTATGAGATAAGCTTGTAGTTGCGCACCTAGATGTGACCTAGGTAATCATTAAGGCTCAACTATTCACAAGTCCATGATTATATATGTGTTTACTTTACTGCCTTTTACTACTTTTATATATTCATGTGATGAATGTATTTGATAATATATGATTATCAAAATAAAAATGAGACCTAAAAGAAAATTGAGCTAAAATAAGACTTACACACAAAATTAAGTGGTAAATGTGAAATATGAAGAATGATTCTCATAGCCTTCCTACAAATTTATGGGTGGATTGGTGATTCTGACTCTATAGGTTACATAGCACACCCGAGACTTGTTTAGAAGGGAGATTCATTAAAACATGAGATAAGATGTGGTGGGAAAGTCATGTGGTCCGCAAGGCACACTCGAGGTTCATATGATGAACCCATTTATGTCACGAAATAATAGGATCCTTTAATCATGCAAGGCACACCTAAGGTTATACGTGAAGACTGAATAAGATTACAAGTTGCATGAGATGCAATTGGTAAGAGTTACCTACCCATTAAGGTATGCATGGTCACAGCGCACACCCGAGATCATATCATACATGTTGGTGTGGATTGTAATACCCACTAGGAAGCCCAATAGTTGGATTTGTTTAGATGTCCTTGTGTGGGCTGGACTTCTAGAAAAATAGTGAGAGACCTTAAGAATAAAGTCTGTTTCTTATTGTATTATTAATCAAAGTCCAATTTGCTAATTATCCTCTATTTATTTTAATTCTCCAATTAATTCTATAATCATGTCCTCAACACGTGGCTATGATCTATTAAAAGGAAGCATCTTGACTAGGCCTAATGGTATACTCTTGACAAGTGTTGTCTTCAGAAATGATGGTGTAACTAAGGCTAAGTCTAACGAGAAAGGAATTTTCTTCCATTGCAATAAAGATGGGCATTGAAAGAAGAACTACAAGCTTTATTTGGATGAGATCCAGAAGAAGAAGCATGATGATGTTTATCACATTGAACCTACCAAAAGGAAAAAGGATGAATCGAATATAGCATACCTTTGGCATTACCGCCTTGGTCACATTAGTGAGAAAAGACTTAACAAGTTAGTCACTGAAGGCTACTTAGGATCATTTGATTCTGAATCTTATGGTACATATGAGTCTTATATTAAAGGTAAAATTATTAAGGTTTCACCTGTAAGATAAGGGGAAAAGGCATTGGGCTTGTTGGACCTAGTACATACTGATATGTGTGGCCCAATGTCCATACATGCTAGAGGAGAATATATGTATTTCATCACTTTTACTATGATTACTCTAGATTTGGATATGTGTATTTAATAAAATACAAATCTGAAGTTTATGAGTTTTTCAAAGAGTATAAAGCAAAGGTAGAGAAACAAACTGGTAAGAATATTAAAGTCACTCGATAAGATTGAGGAGGTGAATACTTAAACCATGAGTTTCTTGATTATCTCATATACCATGCGATTATATCTCAATGGACACCTCCTACTATCCACAATTAAATGGAGTAGCTGAAAAAAGGACTCGTTTTTTGTTATACATGATGCAGTCTATGATGAGATTGCAAACCTTTCCATTTTTGTTCTGGGGTTATGCCCTAAAAACAACAAACTTATTTATTGAATAATATTCCAAATAAATCAATCTCTAGTACTCCACATGAGATATGGATTGGGAAGAAGTTGGTTCTAAGTCATATAAAGGCATGGGGATGTCTTGCATATGTCAAGAGATTGAATCCTGATAAACTTGAGGCTAGAAGCTCCAAGTGCTACTTTATAGGATATCTAAGAGAAACTCTAGGATATTATTTCTACAATCCAGAGAAGCAAAAGTGTTTGTCTCCAAGAATGCCATTTTACTAACTTAAGGCTTAATAGAGAAGAAACAACAATAGAAATGGAGGAGGGTGTGCGACAGTAGAGAATGATGGAGATATGCAACAATGGGCACATGACAGTGAGTGGTGCTTCAAAGAGGTGACAGTGAAAAGAAATAAAGAGGGATATGAGTGTGCGACGACAAGTAGCAATAATGGAAAGTGGTGCTTCAAAGGAGAAGAGGTGTGTGGCAATGGAAAACGACCATAGAAAGGGAAGGGTGCGTGCAGCGACATATGAGAGACGGGTTGTGCGCTAATGGCAATGCAACGACTAGCTTCAAAGATGGAAAGAGTGTGCAACAACGACGAATGACGATAATTGCCAATGGTCTACGACGGTGGCAAGTGGTGACTATGGCAGTGGTGTCTTCCTTTTTTTCTACAACCTTTAGTTTATAGTTCACACAGCTTTTTTAAGGTTTTATTTTCTAGGTTATAACTATTTATATGGTGTGTTTGACTAAACCTAATGTTAATCCCATAGCTGATTTAACCAGCCAAAGACATAACCAAGAACCAAGCCAAGAAATCGGATCGAAAATGAATCAATCACACCAAGAACACAACACAAACAATACACACGATATACGTGTTCAGATCCGTAAATGGATCCTAATCACGTCAGAGGTTTTCGTCTCTAGTTTATCAACTAAATTAACGATTACAAATCAATTACACCAATTCAAGGAAAGAACAAACAATTACAATATTGTATCAAGACGACAGAATATAACTCAAGTACAAAACTTGCATCAAATCGTGCAAAACCACCGTACTCACCCTGTCCCTTATCGTTTCTCTCACGACGAAGTGATTTCAATCGGAGAACAAGCAATAGAATAGAAGTTCTTACTGAACAAATGATTCACAAGTTGTGTCTCTTTCGAGTGCGCCGATTTAGGGTTTCTCAATTACAGTAGAGTAAAAAAGTGACGCTTGATGTTCTGATAGCAACCTTATATACCAAGGCAGACTGTTCACAAGCCACACGATCAACGTTTAAGATAAGATCAACAACTGATATAAGAAATGGTCAAATAATAGTGTAATGACATGTAAATGAAGATGAAATTAAAGCTGAATGACATTCACATAAAATGCAGATGAAATGCAGCAATAATCATGTAATTTTGAATCACATATTACAACACCTAATATATTTAATAATTTTAAACATATTAAATTTAATGATATTATCATAATAATGTAAATTCTGATAATTTTATATTAAATAAATTTATTGATGTATTTATAAATAAACTTATTCATAAGTTATTTGTAAACTTTTAATTGAATATGTTCACGAGTCTCTGATCGAACATATCTACAAGTTTTAACGAATCAAGTTTTACTAAACTCAATTTTGACTCGTTTATAAATTAAGATTCAAAATTAGATTTAATTTCAATTCATTTATCTTAATGAATGAATTCGAATGAATTTTTATTTAATCGAACAATGAACCACACACAAATGGTTTGGTTCATTTACAAACCTAATATTAATATAATATATTAATATAAAGTGTTACAAGTGTCAATGTAAAATGTCTAAATAGTATTTCTAAATTTTAATACTAATTATTGCTTAAAGAATAATAGTTATAGTGTATTTATTATATCTTATGTTTAGTATATAAATAATTTTATTAATTGATTCAATATTTCAAAAATATTTTAAAATATATATATTTATCTCCAATTAATTAGATGCTTAGATATTAAAAATATAGTTAATTTAAAAATAAAATATACTTATTATATCTCAGTTATTATCTTTAAGTACACCGTGTGCAATAGTTAATATTTACCTTTTCAAATACATTGCCCCTAAAAATTAACTCTGCAGGGACAAAATCCAGACTTTTCGGAGGAGACTACGATGAGCTGTCTGTCCTGCCATACTAATTTCTGGAGGTCGGATTACGGCTACTGCAGAGAGTGCTCCGAGGAAGCTAGCAAGGCCAAGGAGGAGCTCAAGCACGAGAACGACGATCTCAAGGCCAAGGTCGACTTCCTCTCCCTCCCCTTAGGCCTTCACTCTCCTTCCTTCTCCGACGTTGTCCTCGTCGCCTCCGACGACGGTTTCGGTCACTCCGACGCCAATCCGGTTCCCGTCCTTGCCCATCGGGCCGTTCTGGTCAGTACCTTGTCTTCTCAAACCGACCATTTTCTTCGTGTATTCTTGATTCTGTTAAAATCTTTGTTTGGTTTGTGAACAAGGCAATAATCGAATAATAGGCGCTGAATGTGTTGTTGAGTGGTGTTTAGGTATTCGAAAGAAATTGGAAGGACTTAGGATGTGGAAAGATCAAGAAATTGGAAGGACTTAGGTATTTGAGAAGTTTCGGTATATGTTAAGTTTTTCTTATTCCTTTTGGGATTTGATTAGTGAGAATTCATAGGTTCGCCAGTATCACAAACTTTGAGCCGTTGATTCCCTAAGTAATATTGGACTGATGGCATCAGAGTTTTAGCATGGGATGATGTATTTGTAGAGAATATGGTTCACTTATTTTTTAGATCAGCTTGTAGGGCTTATGCAATTTATTCAGCAGTAAAGTTCTGTTAAAAGGCCTCAGGTAACGTCATTTGTCATGAAGCAAATGTGGCATTTTCCAATGCTTAAGAAAATGTTTATACAAGAATATCTGTGCGTGCTCAACTCTGCACCTTATGGAAGACTGTTGAAAATGAACTGTTTTACCTGGAATATTTTTCCTCATATTATTGAAATTTGAGAAAATTAAGGTCTTGGCTCTTTACTGAGGAAAACCGTAATTGTCTTTATCTTCTACCAAAGAGGAGAGGGCAGTCACACTAGCAGTAGCTCTACCAGCTTGTCAAAGACAGCAACCTCTCTGTTTTTGTTGATTATAACAGAAAGGTCCAAACTTTTTTGGAGATGAATACAAGTATGGCTGGAGGAATGAGATCCAGAAACATTCTTGTAATCTAATTTTGAGTTTCTAAAAGATCCTGTTCACTGTGCGCCCCCCAAATGAAAGAAAATAAATAAATGGATAAAATAGTTTTCAGTTGCTTGATTGCTTCTCAGCTTTAGTGGCCTTCCTCCTGTTCGTTATCCGTGTCTTATCAGGGTTGAACTGTAGTAACCCCTAAGTTTCCTACGCAGATGATATGATCAGGTCATGATGTTTATGATGGTCAACAGTTAGATTGTTGGAATTATCCTAAATACACATGCATAAATATATTATATTTGCCATGATGTCATCTAACGCTGGAATCTATGCAGCAGCATTTGTAGGGTGTTGGTCTGATGCCAATACTGAGTGACCAAGCAACCATCAAATATTCTTGGAGAAGATAGAATTCACTATTAGCTTCTTGTTTTTTGTTCTCCAAATTAAGCTTCACACAATTTACAGTTTTTTTATTATATTATCGTCGTCAACTGCATCTTATCCTAACCAAGTTAGGGTTGATAATACAACATTCTTAATATAAATTGACTTTTAAAAGTCACGTTAACAATACAAATCCATACATTATTATATGATCAAAGCACTATTATATTTCATCAGATGAGTTTAACACTTTTTGTGATTCATTGTAATTGGATGACTACTGTATACTGCATCATTCATGTTTTGCCAAAATTTGACAGAGCTAGGTGATCCTATTTCATAAGTCTCTTAACTTTTTAAGGGACATGTCATTTTAGCTCTCCATGCTTTTTGGCAAAGGATAGCATTCTAAGAAGAAAGGTCTGTTCATTGATCATTGTCATTCTGTTTGTTTATGATGGAAATCTCCTTTTGCTCAATGATATATAATTCCTGAGTTTGGTATTTAAACATTAGCATACCCTTTTAGGAAATGCATAGGTATCTAGGAAAATAAAAACATCACCATGCTGTGTTTTTTTGGTTTAGAGACATCAAGTAGACCTTTATGCACTTTGTGGTTGTAGTTGTTAACCTCTTTTGGCATGTTATGGATTGGGCAATCAACGTTGTATTATGTGGTTTAACTGTCAAAAAATTTGTCATTCCCTTTTTTCTTTGTTTCATTGTCCTTATTTGGTCAATTCATCAACTTATCAGGCCAGTCGCTCCCCAGTTTTCAGAGCCATGCTTGAAAATGAGATGGAGGAAAGCCTGAGCGGTACCATCAAATTAGGTGATGTATCATGTGATGCTCTTCGCTCCTTTGTCCATTATTTGTACAGTGCAGAGGCAAGCCTTGATGAAGGAATGGCCATTGACCTTATAGTAATGGCCGAGAAATACCAAGTGAAACATCTCAAGACCTATTGTGAAAAGTACAAGGTGTCCAAGTTGGTCTGGGAGAATGCCCTCATGAATTTTGCCTTTGCACGCCAATACAACGCTAAGATCTTAGAAAAGGCAGCCTTATTATTGATCATGCACAACATGGATAAGCTTAGCAAGTGTGAAGTATATATAGAGCTCGTGGAGAAGGATCCCCGGCTTGTTGTAGAAATCTACGAGGCTTATCTCTCGATGCACTCGCAAGGTTGAAATTGGATGTACATGAATTCTCATGTGACGTGGCAGGTTAATACTGCTGCACTCGCAAGGTTGAAATTGGATGTACATGAATTGTCATGTGATGTTGGATTTAGAAGAATGTAAATCAAATTCAAATTCTAACCACTTATCTAATCATTTTGTCCACTAAGGAACTTATTCTATAGTAACTACAAAGTCCAACAATCTCCCACTCAGGTGCATTGGATAATGCTTAACTCATCTCTTCTTACAGGACATCAAGGGGTATGATTTCGATGACAATGATAAATGTATTATATCAAACAATTACCAATGCCAACATAATACTTTGTTGCATAGAAAATAAAATTAAATATGAACAATGTCATTTATACCTTAGATAATACATAACACATCAATCAAATGTTTCTAATCTCTCAAGAGTAATTTTGAACAACATTTGATCATCATTCAAAGTTCTTGCACTCATGACCATCACATAGATGATCGTCTAGACCATGAGATACAAAACTTAGATGGCATGGTATAAAATTATATTTCCAAGAATTTGAATTAATTTATCTCTTAGTTCAACCACTTGCTCGGTCATGGCCCGTCTAGTTGCTTATTTGTTGGCCAATTGGATGATATGCTAAAATAGTGTAATTGAACCTCAACTTCATGAAACAATTTAGGTCAAAAGGCATACATAAATAGGGTCTCACACAATGACAAAGAGAGGATAATCTTGTCACTTCTCTATAGCATTCGTATATACAAGCGCATGTTGAATAACGTGCATGCTATAATAGAGTCCTACTAATTGGGGATATTACCCTCAAAACACCGTACCAGCCTAGTCGCCACATAAGCACTAGCATGAGTCACTCAACTTGTGAGTGCTCACATCCAGTTATTATCAGACTTAATATGGAATTTAAGATAAATCTATATTTGACTTATTCAAATAAGCTTCATCTTAGTCGGGCTAAGCCCATGATAACGACCTTAAATATCCCTCATGTATCAAGGCACTTACACTTACCACATAAGTTCAAAGATAAGTTGTCTCATCCTACACACCACATAGGTGTTAAGAGGATCGTCCGAGTGAGATGACGGATCCAAGTCTGGTGATATTCACGAATATGTGCAACTATTTTAATGTTCCCATCTCAATAATATAATGTCATATCATGAACATGATTCAAATTCAGTTTGGAAAAAACATTAACTAAGAGACCACAACCAAAAAACGTATCATTTGAATAGATGTTCACACTAGTACCACGAAAAAAAAGAGAATATTCTTGTCCTAATAAACATGCTAATAATAAAAGATTATACCGAACTCCAAGAGCATATATAACATCCTTTAGAAGTAGGCTTTTGTCATTCTTCATCTTGCGTTGGTACAAACCAACTTCAAGAATTTCTTCTTTTGTGTCATTTCCAAGCATGACATATTGTGTCCCAACTAGCACCTAGTGGTAATCCACAAACCCTTCTTTCTCAATACTTATGTGTCGCGTTGCTTTTGTATCCGAAGTTCACTCAGGATATGAGTATGCAACTAATGTATGCGAGCAAACATAAAGTAAATGAGAAATAGAAGTGGAATATACTTTCTTCGGCTCTGGACAATTCTGAGCGAAGTGACCATTTTACTTATAATTGTAGCATTTTAGTTTTGACAAGCCTTTCTTTCCACCATCTCCCTCTTGGCATTCTTGCTCTTGTCATTCTTATGTATACGACCTGATGCCCTCGGTCCTTGCCTTTTATGTTTGAGCCCGAAGCCCCATGCCTCTCAGCCTTGGCCACAAAATTCGTCGCTCGATTCACTTTGATACGCTCCACCTCAAGCTCCAAGTGACGTGAAATATCATCAAATGTTTTAACATTCTCACCATGTGTCATCAAGAACTTCATATGGGACCACTAAAGGTCAGGCAAGGATTTAATCACCCCTTGAAGTTATTGCTCATCATTAAGCGCTACTCCCACATTCTAAAGTTCTCTAATAAGTGAACCCATCACTCTTAGATGCTTAGGCATGCTATGCCTTGGGTCATTGACATACTATTGAAATTTTAATTGTAAAGCACGAAGATTTGTAACAAATGTTTGACCAAATATGACCTTCAGCTTATGTCACATCTCCACGGTAATCTGGCAAGGCTCAAACTAGCTCATGAGATCACTCCTCATGCTAACAAACATTGTAATGCGAGCATGGCTGTCCCTCTCGAGCCATTTATCATCGGCTTATTGTGTCGCCAAGGAAACATTTTCCCCTTGCGGCATGGGATAAGAAGTTTCTAAGTGTCCCATACCTTTTCCATTTGAAGTAGATACTGAATCTACTTCTCCCATATGGAGTAGTTGGATCCATCCAATTTGTCTATCCTGATCAAACTTCCAACAACTAAATTGGTGGCCATGATCACTAAATTAGGAATAATAAAAGACATTCAGTGCACATGTTTAAAATAAACAATTAAATCAAAGTATTTAGCTTTGCACTCAAGGATCAATAGATTGCCAACCTTCAAAGTCATCGCCCATGATGCATAACTAAAATGCTTTAACTCAATTGTTTATGCGGAATCGATCCACAAAATCCAAACAGTACCTAAGGACCCACACAAGACCCAAGATTGATACTAAACTAAAACTTTGTACAAATTAATTATCAATAAGCAAATAAAATTAAATATTTGTAGAGAACAAATAATTAACGGGGTAATTTTCTATTATGAAAAATATGCCACATCATATTTATCTCATATGCATTTTCAATATAAATATTTGTAACTAAAGCAATTATCATAACAGAATTAAAACACATAATTTTCAAAAATAGTATTCCAAAACTGGATATGCTAAACAAAATAATTCTAAAATATTTTTTTTTCTTTTTTTTTAAAAAAAATCCTTTATTGCATCACGGATTTGGATAATTTAAAATTTACCATACGTCATGACCGATGGGACAAATAATTTAAAATTTACAAAGACGGTAAATTGGATGGTATTTTTTTCTATTTTTCATATTTTTTTTGGGTTATTCATTTTCTGGTGTTTGAATGACAAATACATATATATATATATATATAAAAACATACTCACTAATTCAAAAATCCTTTTAAGTTATTTTTGTATTTATATCAAAATCAAAAATTATTTTTTCATCAAAATATTTTTCATATATATATATATATTTATCTATATTTGTACGTAAGCAAATATTAAGTTTTAGTGTTATAAACTGTCAATAAAGTGTTTTTTAAAATATTTTATATATATATATATATATATTTAAAAATAAAAAAGTAACTACATTAATAAAATTTAAACTCTTAAACTTTAGATAATAATTAGTTTCTTAAATAACTTTATTGTTATATAAATTCTATTTCATTTAAAAAAATAAAAAATAAGTTGTTATTATTAAATGTCATCTAATAAATTTTTATTTAATTTTTGTTTTTACACATACTTATCACAGGACCCCTCTACCTCACCCCTCTCTCTCTCTCTCTCTCTCTCTCTCTCTCTCTCTATATATATATATATGTATTGGATAAAATGACTCTGAATTCATCAATTGCTAGCCCTCTGAACTAATATATGGTGTGTCTGACTAAACTTAAACTGATTTTTGCTTTGTTATATGTATATATATTGTGTGTAAGATGATTAAACTAATATATATAGTATTTTAAAACATATTAAATTTAATGATATTATCATAATAATTTAAATTTTAAATTTTTTATTAAATAATATATTAATAAAATTATAAATAAATTTATTGATGTATTGATAAATGAACTTATTCACAAGTTATTTGCGAACTTCTAATTAAATATATTTACGAATTTCTAATTGAACATATTCGTGAATTTTAACAAGTCGAATTTTACTAAGGTCAACCTTAGTTCGTTTATAATTCAAGTTTTAAAATTAAGTTTAACCTAAACTCATTTATTTTAATGAACAAACTCAAATGAATTTTTGTCTAGTCACAACCGAGTCACTCACGAACTACTTGGCTCATTTACAACCTTATTATTAATATAATACATAATATAATATATTAATATAAGATGATATAAGTCTGAATGTGAAGTGTCTAAATAGTATTTTTAAATTTTTAATGCTGATCATTGCTTAAAGAATAATAGTTATAGTGTATTTATTATATCTTATTTTTAGTATATAAGTAATTTGATTAATTGATTCAATATTTCAAAATATATATATTTATCTCCAATTAATTAGATGATTAGATATTAAAAATAAGATATAATAAATATATTTAATTTAAAAATAAAATATACTTATTATATCTTAATTATTAACTTTAAATAGACTCTGTGCAATAGTTAAACGTTACCTTTTCATATACCTTGCTCTAAAAATTGACACTACAGTGACAAACTCCAGACTTTTCGGTCTGGAATATTTTCATACACCTTTTCATATAACTTTCAATAGACTTTTCTTATACCTATTCATGAGTTCTAGAGGCCAGACAACTTCACTGACTAGTTTACAGAAACAAGATCTCACGATATTTTGATTGTCAAAATATCGCGAGATTTTGATTAGGTTAGAAACACGTTTACACATATTCCATTGAAACAAAAAGAAAGGAAAATTCTTGAGAGCGAGAGAAAGCTTACCGACGGTGATCGAGATCGAGGCGAGGCCTTTCCTTTGGTAATCAAGACCTTCTTTTGGCCCATGATCGAGACCAACCTTTGGCGATCTAGACTGATCTTCAACCATCGAGACTGACCTTCCGCGATTGAGACCTTCCTTCAGTCTCGTCGCTATTCTTCCTCGCTGATGTCGGAGCAAGGTAAGCTAGACTTCATTTTTTCAAATTTTAATCCTCCAATTGGTTTCTTTCTTCTCATGTTGCTTAATTGTTCCAACAACCATCTTCGCCCCAATCTTAATTTACTGTTATAATTTCTATACTCGGTTGTTAATGGTACAGAGTATAAGTAAAAAGAGAAATGTTTTGTTTGTCAAGAGTTGTACTCGATACTGCTTAAACTAACTAGAGGCTTATGTTTCGCTGGCTCTAACACTTATATGATTGAATGTGGAATTGCCTTGTTTTGGATTCTTGTAACGACCCGTAAATCGTAGTTTAATTTAATTAGTAGTTTAATGTGTTAATTAGTGTAAAGATTAATATGTTGTTGATATCAATAATAATAATAAGAATAAGGCTAATAATATTAACAATCATAAGAATAATAAATTATCAAAAGCAAGGGAAGTGAGTGGTTGCTCTAGGACTCATATGTAAGATATAAGGTATGGGAGTGTATTATAATAAGGCTAAAGAAATTGGAGGGGTGAAGTAGCATGAGTCGCTGGAAATATTAATTTACCTAGGAGTAAACATGGCCACGGTTCATGAACCGCCGGTTCCGGTTCAAGAAATCTTTGAACCTGAACCGAACCGCCCAAGGGCGGTTTGGGACGGTTCGATTCCGGTTCCAGTTCGTGCCGGTTCGGTCAACGGTTTGGACCGGTTCGGTCAACGGTTTGAGCCGGTTCGGTCAACGGTTCCGGTTCTGGTTCAAACCGAATTTTTTTAATTTTTTTTAAATATTGTTGTATTCAATTTTGGTCCTTGTTCCGTTGTTCGGTTCGGTTTGATTTCGATTTTTAATTGTTAAATGTAATTGTAAATATAAATATTCTCAACCATATTTTTAATAAAAAAACACTACTAAAAATTGAAGAAATATAAGTAATAATTTCATTAAAAATAATTAAAACAACTAAACAAGTATGTAATACAAGTAATTAATTTTTACAAATGTGAAAAATAAAAAATAAAAAATAGAATTAGACTTAATTTCATTAAAAAATAATTACAACAAAAATGTAATACAAGTAATTAATTTTTACAAATGTGAAAAAAAATAAAATATGGACTTGGATCCTACGCATCTTCATTGGAGTCGGAAGTCGCCGTTGTTGAACCATCATTAACCCATTCGTCAGATGATGATGAATGGATAAGTTCTTCTTGACGTCGCATGTTAGCTCTTTCCCAATCATCGAGGCAAACTTGAGCTTCCAATGATTCTGGAGCCAATCTTGATCTTCTTTCGTCCAAAATGTTGCCTCCACTACTGAATGTTTGTTCAACGGCTACAGTTGAAGCTGGAACTGCAAGAAGTTGACTTGCAATAATTGCAAGAGTTGGAAATGTCTCCTTGTGCCTTTTCCACCACTCCAAAATTTCAAAATTTAAACCTGTATCATCACCAAACTCAAAAACTGTGGTTAGATAAGTTTCGAGCTCCGAATGTGAGCTCGATCTAGGTTTTTTCCTCCTTTGATCTAAAAATTTATGACCCCATTTCATTGGTTGGGAGGAAGAGGAATGCGAAGCCATGGATGGAAATGATTCTTCACTACTAGGAGCAATAACATATGCTTCATATAATTGATTGCATAAAGTTCTAACCTTAGAAATTATAATATTCACATCAATTTCTTCATTATTTTCTAATCCTAACAACGAATAATAGTTAGACAAACACTCAATTAAACCATCAAATTTACACCTAGGATCAAATACCATAGTAACAAGAAAAATTTCAGGAATAAATTGATAATAACGTAACCATTTTTCTCTCATTTCTAAAACAGCATGACAAATTTCTTCAACATTAATTCCTTCCATTAATACACCGGCCACATTCATTGCTTCTATTAAAAATTGATGTGAAGTTGGTTTATAAACACTACTAAGTGTATGAGTAGCATCATTAAAAATTCGTAAAATATTCAAAATTGAACTACAAACATTCCACATAGTTGGAAAAATAGGATATTGTGGAATATAATTTGTTGCAAAAGAACACAATAAATCTTTATATTCAAAAGATTGATTACGTAATTTAAAAGTTGAGTTCTAACGAGTAGGGACATCTTTTGAAAAACGTTTTGGGGTTTGACCATTGGAGGTGCAAAAATGTGCCCATGCTTTTGCAGTTCGAGGGTGTACCCAAATATAAGAAATAACATTTCTAATTGGATCTAAATAAGAATTAAGTGACTTAATACCATCTTGAACATATAAATTTAAAACATGGCATGCACATCTAACATGAAAAAATCTTCCACCAAAATTTGGTTGGCAAATTCTTTTCAATTCATTAATAGAAGCAGTATTAGCCGATGCATTATCAAAAGAAATTGAAAAAATTCTATTAACTAATCTATATTCTTGTAAAATTTGTTAAATTAATCTACAAATATTTTCAGCATTATGACTTTCATCAAAACATCGATACGCAAGAATTCTTTTTTGTAAAACATAATTTTCATCAACCCAATGACAAGTAATACCCATATATGAATGAGTTTGCCAATGATCACTCCAAATATCACTACAAATAGAAACATTAATATTATTGTTTTGAAAATATGTTATCAATTCAATTTTTGAGTTTTTAAACAATTTTAACAAATTCATTTTCAAAGTATTTCTAGGAATTGATTTAAAACTAGAATTAACAAAGTTTTGACAAAATCGAGTAAAACCTAATTTTTCACCAAAACTAAAAGATAAATGATCAATTGCTACCATTTCAGCTAAACCAGACCTACAATTAGCTTCATTATAATGAAATAATTGAGGAGAGTTTGAAGAGGTAGCAAACCCGGATATTTGTGTTTGATCGCGGCTCAATCCAACCTTGAGCGGGTGCTTTGTTTGCAAATGTCGGGCGAAAGTACCATATCCACTTTCTTGCTTGAATTTGTATACCTGATTACAATAATTACAAGATACATCAAATTTACCATCTCCTTTTGATGTTTTCTTGAAATGAATATTAAAAAATCAGAAGTAGAAATTTTTCCACCTCCCTTTTGTTGAGTTTCACTCTCTTGTGTTTGAAAATTTTGAGTTTCAAACTCAACATTTTCAAAATTTCTACCTTCACTTGCCATTTTTTTGAAAAAAGTATGATAATAAAAAAATATAATAATGATAAAATAATATAGTAACAAGTAATAAATAATTAACAATATAATTGAATAAATTGATAAATAACAAAATGAGAAGATTGAAGAAATTGAAATTGAAATATTAAATGAGAGACAAAATTGAGAGAATAATAGCTTGAGACTTGAGAGAGAGAGAGAGAGAGAGAGAGAGAAAGTGTGAAAAATGAGTGGGGGAGGGAGGGGTATATATAGATAGGAATTATAAAATTAAAAAAAAAATTAATAAAATTGGAATTGGACCGTTGGGGGGGGGAGGGGTGTTGCACGGGGGGAGGGGGGTTGTTCCGGTTCCGCGGAACCGGCGGTTCCGGTTCCCCGGAACCTTGAACCGGAACCGGACCGAATTTCGCCAGTTCAGTCCGGTTCCGGCCGGTCCGGTTCCGGTTCGAACCGCCGGTCCGGTTCAATTTTGGCCATGACTACCTAGGAGTAGCCTCAGTTACCATTAAAATTAAAGGGATGCACATGTTTAATTGAAGGAAAAGCTAGCTGAGATAGCAGGCACACGTAAGAGGAAAGGAAGGTCGCGTGATCGAGCATGGAAGGGGGGTTGTTTGCTGATTTTGCTGGAAATTATTTCCAGCCAATTGAGGGTCAAACTATTGAGTGTAGATTTTGATGATTGATTGGCATGTGTGAATGTGAATGTATATTTATATTTTATGTACTAACAAAGCATGAAGCCTTCATAAGGCTTACAAAGCTATTTTTTAGTGCTTTCATGATACATATTATATATGGAAACTTCTTATACTTATATAGAGATTTTATTATATGGAAACAAGTTTTTAGAGAGTTTCTTAGAAATTTGAGTATTTGAGCTATGTATGGAAAATTCTTCTTAGAATGGAAAGTCTAGAAGATTTATATATGGAATTCTTGTTCATATATGGAAAGTTCAAAAGATCTATATGGAAGTTTTTGAGGAGATTGGAGTAGTCCACTATATGGAGTTGCCATATATGTAACTTAGCGACATCGCATTGTTAACGTGGCATTTTGATGACATGGCAGCCACTTGGAGCACACTCATCAAGGCTACATTATCTCGTTGGTCTAGATATGGTAAGAGAATCATGGAGTAAATTTAAAGGTTCCTAGAAGCTCCTTTACTCAGTTAAATATAAAAGTATTTTTTGAATTGCATTCAAATAGAGAAGTTAAAAATTCAACCTTATTGTTCAACATTAATGGAGGAAATTAAGGTTTGAAAGTTAAATTTTGATAGATATTACTTTCCTTTATTGCTGATTCTCTCTCATTAAAAGGATATGGAGACTCAAATCATGGAATCAAGAATCCTACTCATTATAGCTAATTGATATTTTCATTATGGGAGAATATTCTAAGGATATCTTGCATATATTCAGCTACACAAATTGATTCTCTACTTGTCAACATTTTTAGTATGAAAACTTGATCAATTAAGGGATTTTGAAATTATAATTGATATCTTCATTGTTAGACAAATTTGCCTAATTATTTGAGAATATTTGGCTGCATTTTATACCACTTGGAGATTTAAATTCAAATTTCAAATAAGCTATTCTTATTATGGAAGCTAAGGGGTCAATTGCTCAATCAAATGTGTTTGAAGATCAACTAGAAGTCAAAATTGATCATTTATATTTTATGAACGATTTTACAAGAATTATGAAGGATTTTGATGATTTTTTAATCCTTAAAATTAGTCATGCATTACTATAGTTGATCTGCTTATTCAAGGCTGATTGGAGATCAACAAAAGTCAAAAGTCTTTAAGATCAATCAAGTTAGCTGATTATGAAAGGTAAATCAAGAATTCAATATAAAGGGCTGAGATTAGCTTGAAGACTTGCCACATGAAGGGCTGAGATTGATCAAGGAAAGACTACTCTAACACTATATAAAAGGATCTCTTGAAGACTTTGGAACAACTTTTGGAAGCCCTATTATTTTCTACATTATTGGCTGAGATTTTCATTTTCTCTTAATATTTCTCTTCCTCTATCTTCTTGAGAGAAAACTAAGAGAGTTCTCTACACTTTATTGTATTATTTTTCAGAGAACCCTATTTCCCAATCACTACTATTCTTATATCTTGTAAAGAGCATACAAAATCCAAACTAGTAAATGTGAGACTCCAGAAGTAGTTTGGTGGTGGTGAAGCCAAGTGAAGGCTTCGGTGGTTGTAACAAGAGTTTCATATAGTGGATTTGGTTGAAAATCCTTAGGTAGTGGATGTAAGCCATAAAAGCCGAACCACTATACATCGCTGTGTTCTTCTTCTCTTCATTCTTACTTATTCTTGCTTGCTTGATTATACTTGTTTGTTTTTGGTCTTGTGATATCTGAAGTAGCCGAATCCTAAGGCCTACATTCTTGGTGGTTATTTTGATTATATTTTGATTTTCTTTAATTGATCATTCTTTGTACTCATTTAATATTCCATTTCGTTTATTTAAAGACTTGTTATTGTATGCATTCAAATCACCTCTTTTCACCAAATTGTAATTTGAAGAGTATATTGGATTAAAGCACATACTAGCACAGCCGGCGGATATCATATTATCCATTTAGTATTTAAGTGCTCCCGTACTCTCATCTACAATTTTGGTTTGTATTAAATTTATTTTTTCATGTATATACGTGCATAAGTTTTGAATTAGAATTTTAAAAGGTGTCAATTCACCCCTCTCTTGACTAGGTTAGAACTCAACACAAACGACGCCATATGGAAGGGGAAGGTAACAGCTTCTGCTACCCACGTGGCGCATCCATGACCTTTTAATTTTTTGGTGGCTTTTAAGCCATTAATCAGCTCATTTAATAGCCCATTTGAGCATTAATCTGCAGCCAAATTGAAGCAGCATAATGCGCGCGGGGGGCAGCAAAAATCAGAGAAAATTGAGATTATTTTGGAAAATCTCACTTTTAATCGCAGTCTGAGGATACCAGGTAATTCGAGAAGCTGAGTAATAAATTTTGTATGGTTGAAATTTCATTTAGAGCCTAATTTTATTAGTTTTGTCAAGATTATACGATGTTGCAGTTTGTATAATTTTTGTCGCTTTTTGGACAGAGAAAGCCCAAGGATCTCTTCTACGAGGCAAGTTTCCTACTCCCTCTACGGAGTTCCTTCCGTTGTGAATTTATTTACCCTCCATTTGTTTGTTTCAGTCCTTTTATTAATTATGGAGTTATGAGCCCTTTGTTGTAAATTAAATTTAATAAGTTATCTTCGAGGATTTTATTTGTTGGTTGCCTACGGGGGTTTTTGCCACCCCCACGTCTTTGGGAATGATGCCGAACTCATTTGGGGATTAGGTTCCTAAATGTCCGGATGTGGTTATGGATTCTTTGACTAGGAGTGGGCTAGAGCTGTTAAGCAGTGGGGGCAAGGGTCAGCTGTTTGGTGACATTGGAGTTGACTATTTACAATCTTTCTTAGACCGTCGGTCGAACACTCCTAGTCACTGACCATCAACCAGTGCCAAGCACTGCTGACTAGCTCTGCCATTATATGATTTACTGCATGACTTGAGATCTTTTATTACTGTTGCATGGTTTTGGTATGCACATGGGTACGGGGTGCATGTTGGGGTTTTCATGTTTTGTTTATGCTTGGGCACAAATATCCTAGTATTGTTAGATTGCATTTGGTACGGGTATATGCATCGCGTGTGGTTTACTATGTGGGAGAAGCATCTGCCTGATGCTTG
Organism: Diospyros lotus; assembly: GCF_014633365.1. Classification (NCBI taxonomy): domain Eukaryota; kingdom Viridiplantae; phylum Streptophyta; class Magnoliopsida; order Ericales; family Ebenaceae; genus Diospyros; species Diospyros lotus. The sequence continues at coordinate 5,830,848 of NC_068345.1, forward strand.
GATGTATGGGCGCCAGTGTATCTAGTTGATGCTTACTACGCCTTGCATCTTATATGCGCATTGCATGGTTACTATGTGTTCAGCAGTCATGGACGAGAGTACTATTCCGATGGAGTTTAGGGCTCGGTTATTTAGAGGCTCGAGTGTCGAGAGCATTGACCCGAGGAAGTGCGCACAGGTATGTTGAAGACTTATGTTGCCTTTCAGGGCAGCGGCAGGTTGGTATGAGACTTGGGTGCGGGGTGTCTTATGTGGGCCTCAATAACCGGTATGTGCTTTCATTACGCTATCCTATTGTGTTGTAGCGTCTCATGAGTTGTGTGTATGTGTGGGACTATGGTTGGGGAGTTTACTCCTTCTATTTAACTTATAGCCTTTCTTTTCTTATAAACTTACTGAGTCTTGCGACTCACCTTACTTTCCATCATTCCAGGTAAAGGCAAAGCTAAAGTTAAGGGCGAGGACCGCAGTACCTAGTACCTAGCCGTGTCGGTATGGTGTACAGTCAGTTTTCCCCTCGTTGTCTCTGATGTTTTGATGGGATTTTAGTTCCTTTATTTTTTATTGTGTTGGGTCGTTCCTTGTATTTTCTATTGGTTGGCACAAGTGTCTGTATGCATTTATATACTATGTGACCACTGTACTAGCGGGATACTCGTATGCGTACATGTGTATAGTTTTGCTTTCGCTGCATTATTTCCTATGTATGCATGCCAGGGTAGTTCCCATTTTGTATTTCTTTCTTTCTCTTTCTGTAGGCACTCCCATTCGGGTTGCCTGGGTGGTTGGAATATCCGAGCATGAGTGTTTACAATTCTTCTCACAGTACAAAAATTTCTAAATCTTGTTTTAGGACCTTTGGTTCTAAAGAAGACTTAATCTAGGACCAAGATGATTTGTTGTAAATATATATTCTTTCAAGTTGAAGGACCAATATGATTTGTTGTTGATTTTATTTAGATCTAAAAGTTCTTCTTGCTGAGAAGAGGAAAAAGCACTGTAAGAATTTCTCTTCACTGGTAAATAATATTCCTCAAGATCAAATGTGTTCTCAACGTTGGCTGGGTTGGAATCTAGACCTTTAGCTATCTTTCTCTATTCCTGACTCACCCTCATTTTAATAATCCATATGTTAGTTGTTTTGGATAACTCAGAGCTGCTGTTAGCCTTTATTTTTTCGGATTATTGAGGTTTTGAGACATAGCGGTTGGATCAGTTTGGAAATACGGAAAAAGAAGGACTTGTAGTTGAATTACCGATGTGAGATTGAGTTGTGATAAAACTTTTCATTATTGATTCATGCCTTTATGTTATTTTAATATGTTTCTAATGTTCAATAATTGCCAATCATATATTCAGTAACTTGAATGGTGGGTGACATTATTATTATACTTTTAGGCTATATATGTTTTGAATGGGTGAATCACTAGTTGAACCAGGGAACCAGTAGTATTCTGGCTGATTTGCTGCCTGGTCCAAATTTAATAACAATGTGAGATATATGTCCAAAGCATGACCTTTTGATTTGATAATCCAGTCAAAATTAATGCATTGGTTTACATTATTTTGTTTTTCCTTCCATTTTCCTCTTTCTTGAGTAGTCCTAGCTGCAAGCATAGTGGGGAATTATTTTCTTTTCCATTCTTTTGATTTCTATTGGCAAAAAACAGAGCTTCATCAAGCCTGAGAGAACCTTCCATGAAATGCATACTTTGGCCTTTGTTTTGTTACCGTTGATTCTTTGTTGATCTAACAGTACCTTACAGTTGATACGGAGACCACACCTGGAGGTAAATGTGGATCTACAAATAAATTCTACAGCTACAAATGTAAATATTCAGGAGGAAGGAAAATGTTGAGGAAGAAAACTCCATCGTGGTACGGCGTTCATGGTGCACCAACAAATGAAATAATGAAGGCTTAAAATAATTAAATTATTGGTGGAACTTGAAGTTTGGAAACAATAAAATAATGAAGCTTGAAGCCATTATTGGAGACTAAATTGGAGGCATCAATGGAAGTGAAACCATGCCGGTGAAGATATAATAGAAGCAAAGAGTGAATATTAATAAACAAATGAAGGTTGAAATGAATTGAATAATGGAAGCTTGGACAATGAAAACTTGGAAGGAATTGAATAATGGAAGCCACACAGCAAGGCTTGGCCGCAAGCTACTTCCAAATTGATTAATTCAACCGAGAACGCCGACGAGGATGGCGAAGAGTTTAAGAAGATGATGAGGGCGTGATAGTGAGACGGTGGAGAGAGAGAGAGAGACGGTGGAGAGAGGATGAGGAAGTACAGGGCGGGCGGGAAGGAGATGAGGAATAACATGGCGGGAAGAGGGGACTTCACTGGTTTGACTGAAAATTTCTTGAGTTATGAGGGGGCAATTTTGTCGAATTATCTTCTTTCTGTAAACCGTCGGTAAGGAGGTCTTTCTGGCTCTCAATAATTTTTCTCTCCTATTCATATACCTTTTGACTTTTTATATACCTTTTCATATAACTTTAAATAGACTTTTCGGTCAAAAAATTGAGGCGGTGGTGGTGCCGCTGGAATCATGAAATGTCGGTACTGCAAAAAGAATTACCGGGCGGCGACGAATTGTGCGCCGGCGCCGGCTTTCACGACGGCGCCGACTTTCGTGGTGTCGCCGGCTTTCGGAGCGGCTCCGGCTTTCGGAGTGGCGCCGGCTTTCGAGGTGGCGGATTCCGGCGCCTGCGGAGAGTGCTACGAGAAAGCTATCGAGGCTAAGGAGGAGCTCAAGCACGAGAACGACGATCTCAAGGCCAAGGTCGCCTTCCTCTCCCTCCCCCTAGGCCTTCACCCTCCTTCCTTCTCCGACGTTGTCCTCGTCACCTCCGACGATGGTCTCGGTCACTCCGACGCCATTACAGTTTCCGTCCCTGCCCATCGGGCCGTTCTGGTCAGTTCCTTGTCTTCCCAAACCGACCTTTTTCTTCGTGTATTCTTGATTCTGTTAAAATCTTTGTTTGGTTTGTGAGCAAGGCAATAATCGAATAATAGGCGCTGAATATGTTGTTGAGTGGTGTTAGGTATTTGAAATAAATTGGAAGAGCATAGGATGGGGAAAGATCAAGAAAGAGATATCAGTTGCAGTGAGCGGATCAAACACTGCTTGAACTCTTTATTTGGATCGTAATTGTGGTCATTATTTTTCAGTTTTAGTTTCAGATTCAACTCTAGTTCATTTCTTGGACGCTAATAAAATGAACTTTAGGAGCCAACAAATACTTCCCCCCATTCAAACTTCTTTCACATTTTTTCTACATGGAGAAGCTAAGAATTTACGGAATTTTCCATCCAGGATCCTGGATTGCAATATGTGGAGGAAACGGTTTGAATAGGAAACAAAAATTCTTGTTTTGAGAAGTTTTGGTATAAGTTAAGTTTTTCTTATTCCTTTTGGGATTTGATTAGTGAGAATTCATTGGTTCGCCAGTATCGCAAACTTTAGGTAGTTGATTCCCTAAGTATTATTGGACTGATGGCATCAGAGTTTTAGCATGGGATGATGTAATTGTAGAGAATATGGTTTACTTATTTCTTTAGATCAGCTTGTAGGGCTTATACAATTTATTCAGCGGTAAAGTTTTGTTATAAGGCCTCAGGTAACGTCATTTGTCATGAAGCAAATGTGGCATTTTCCAATGCTTAAGAAAATGTTTATACAAGAATATCTGTGCGTGCTCAACTCTGCACCCTATGGAAGACTGTTGAAAATGAACTGGTTTACCTGGAATATTTTTCCTCATATTATTGAAATTTGAGAAAATTAAGGTCTTAGCTCTTTATTGAGGAAACCATTAATTGTCTTTATCTTCTACCAAAGAGGAGAGGGCAGTCACACTCGCAGTAGCTCTACCAGCTTGTCAAAGACAGCAACCTCTCTGTTTCTGTTGATTACAACAGAAAAGTCCAAACCTTTTTGGAGATGAATACAAGAATGGCTGGAGGAATGAGATCCAGAAACATTCTTGTAATCTAATTTTGAGTTTCTAAAAGATCCTGTTCACTGTGCGTCCCCCAAATGAAAGAAAATAAATAAATAGATAAAATAGTTTTCAGTTGCTTGATTGCTTCTCAGCTTTAGTAGCCTTCCTCCTGTTCGTTATCCGTTTCTTATCAGGGTTGAACTGTAGTAACCCTTAAGTCTCCTACGCAGATAGTATGATCAGGTCATGATGTTTATGATGGTCAACAGTTAGATTGTTGGAATTATCCTAAATACACATGCATAAATATATTATATTTGCCATGATGCCATCTGATGCTGCAATCTGTGCAGCAGAATTTGTAGGGTGTTGGTCTGATGCCAATACTGAGTGACCAAGCAACCATCAAATATTCTTGGAGAAAATAGAATTCACTATTAGCTTCTTGTTTTTGTCCTCTAAATTAAGCTTCCCACAATTTACAGCTTTTTTTATTATATCATTGTCGCCAACTGCATCTTATCCTAACCAAGTTAGGGTTGATGATACAAATCCGTGTATTATTATATGATCAAAGCATTATTATATTTCATCAGATGAGTTTAACACTTTTTATGATACATTGTAATTGGATGACTACTCTATACTCCATCACTCAAGTTTTGCCAAAATTTGACAGAGCTCGGTGATCCTATTTCATAAGTCTCTTAACTTTTTAAGGGACATGTCATTTTAGCTCTCCATGCTTTTTCTGCAAAGGATAGCATTCTAAGAAGAAAGGTCTGTTCATTGAGCAATGTCATTCTGTTTGTTTATGATGGAAATCTCCTTTTGCTCAATGATCTATAATTCCTGAGTTTGGTATTTAAACATTAGCATACCCTTTCAGGAAAAGCATAGGCATCACCATGCTGTATTTTTTTCATTTAGAAACATCAAGCAGACCTTTATGCACTTTGTGGTTATAGTTGTCAACCTCTCTTTTTGCATGTTATGGATTGGGTAATCAACGTTGTATTACGTGGTTTAACTGTCAAAAAATTTGTCATTCCCTTTTTTATTTGTTTCATTGTGCTTATTTGATCAATTCATCAGGCCAGCCGCTCCCCAGTTTTCAAAGCCATGTTTGAAAATGAGATGGAGGAAAGCCTGAGCGGTACCATCAAAATAGGTGATGTATCATGTGATGCTCTTCGCTCCTTTGTCCATTATCTGTACACTGCAGAGGCAAGCCTTGATGAAGAAATGGCCATTGACCTTTTAGTATTGGCCGAGAAATACCAAGTGAAACATCTCAAGACCTATTGTGAAAAGTACACGGTGTCCAAGTTGAACTGGGAGAATGCCCTCAAGAATTTTGTCTATGCACGCCAACACAATGCTAAGATCTTAGAAGAGGCAGCCTTACTATTGATCATGGACAACATGGATAAGCTTAGCAAGTGTGAAGTATATATGGAGCTCGTGGAGAAGGATCCCCGGCTTCTTGTAGAAATCTACGAGGCTTATCACTCGAGGTAGGTTAATATTGCTGCACTCAGAAGGTACGCAAATAACGATCCATGAGGAGTCTTTTATTTATTCATGAATCATTTTAAATTTCAAGCTCTTTAGTTGTATTAAAGACTTGCAGAAGGCCCAAGATAAACGATATTTTGGGTATTTATTTGCAAATTTAGTCATATCTAGTAAGTGGTATTGAATATGTGATTGGATTCTCTTATAATTATTTTTGAAAAGGAAAATATAAAGAAAGGGTTTTTTTATATATAAATTTACTTGTAACCTCGTCTTATTGGGATTAGGAGGTAGGGGTCACACACATGTTCAAAACAAAGAATTAAATCAAAATATTTAGCTATGCACCTAAGGATCAACAGATTGCTAAGATTCAAAGTCATCATTCATGATGTACAACTAAAGCGTTTCAACTTAATTGCTTATGTGAAACTTGTTGAGTCAACTTATTTATATTAATTAATTTTGATAATTAATAAAAATATTTTTATGATATAAATATATTCTCTTTTTTATGTAAAAATTAAATTTATTTTGAATTAAAGAGAATTATTTTTAGATATGTTTTTTTTCTTACTCGTGTAAAAAGTAAATTTATTTTGAATTAAAAGAGAATTATTTTTAGATATGTTTTTTTTTTTAATCATTTATATCTTAAAAGGTTAGGTTAAGTTTTTTTTACTATTTTTAAGTTATTTTTAATTTTTAATTTTTTAAAATAATAAAAATACGTTCTTTTGTTGTTTTTAAAAATATATTTTTAAAAATAAAAAAAATTATAAAGAAAATTCAAAAATAACAAAAATTATTTTGAGTGTTTTCATTCAAAATAAATTTTAAAATCAAAATTTATTTTTTTATTTATTCGTATTTTATTATTATAAAAAAAATATTACAAAATTTATTAATTTTAAAATATATATATTTTTTAATAATATATTAACATTAAATATTTTTAATTTACTTAATAATCAAATTTATTCAATAAAATATTATTAAAAAATTATTTTTAAAATTTCAAAGGAAATGCGATTTTTAATTTTTATTTTAAGAAATAATTTTTTAAAATGACAAAGAAAATACGTTTTTAATTTTTTAAAAATAGACTATCAAAATAAAAAAGTGAAAATTAATTTAAAACTGAAAATTAAAAAATAAAGAGAACGTAGCTTTATATTTTGAATTTTTAAGTTTTGAATTAAAGAATAATTACTTTTAGACATATTTTCTCTTATTTATACAAAAAGTAAATTTATTTTGAATTAAAAAAGATTATTTTTAAACATATTTTCTTATTTTAATCATTTATATCTCAAAAGCTTATATTTAAATTTTTAAATTTTCATTTTTCATATAAAAAATAAATTTATTTTGAATGAAAGATAAAACATGTTTTCTTATTGCTTGAAAAAGTCTAAATAATTTTTTAATTTTAAATTTTATATTAACCTTTTTTTTAATAGTTAGTTTGTTTGAAAGATGTATATATATATGGTAAGAATGGAGGCTCAAAGAGAAAACAAACTTGATAGAACATTCAGACATAAGTGAGAAGTTTCGAAGTGCTGGAAGTGTATTGGCTAGTGAAATTCTCAACTGTTAGTGATTTGTTTGCAATTGTTTCTGGTTGTAAATTTGTTGTTTTTATTCACTTGTTGTGTGATGGTATAATATTTACTAGTAGTATGCTAGTCGTTCTTGTTTAGATAAAGGATTGTATGTTGATTCTAGCTCTAATTAAAAGTTGGTGTTGATTCTCTTTAATGGAATCTCAAACTAAGTTTTGAGAGCCTCAAGTTAAGTCTTGAGAAAGATGATTAGGCTTTTTAAAATTGAACCTTTATAAATTTCTCTTATTCCTTGTGATTGTGTAATTTTATTATTATTAATCCTACTCCAATCACCACGTATTAAAATCACAAATTTACAAATTTTTAAAAAAATTAAAATTATTAACTTTAAAAAAAAAAAAAACTCAATTCACCTTTTCTTGGGTATTTTTTTGGGCAACAGAACTGATCCATAAAATCCAAACAGTACCTAAGGACCCACATTGGGCCCAAGATCGGTACTAAACCAAAACTTGACATAAATTAATTATCAATAAACAAATTAAATTGAATATTTGCATAAAACAGATAAACAAGGTAATTTTCTATTATACAAAATATGCCACATTATATTTATCTCACATTTTCAATATAAATATTTACAACTAAAGCAATTATCATGACAAAATTAAAATACATAATAAATGCCATGAAGATAACATCATTAATTTTCAAAATTAGCATTCTAAAAATGGATATGCTAAAAAAAATAATTCTAATTTTTTTCTTTTTTTGAAAAAAATCCATTATTGGGTCACGGATTTAGATTGAATTAATGGGTCCAAATTCATGCTTGCAATGGGTCACAAATTTGCTGTCATGGGTTGAATTAACCCTTATCCAAATCTGCTCATGGATCTCTTAATGTATTGGCTCAACTTGATCTGGATCTAACTTAGTAGGTCGACCCAACACTAAATGGGTCAACCTATCTTCATCTCCAAAACACTTAGGGTTTCTGCCTTGCATCTACACCACTACTGTTGTCTTATTCCTCTCCCTCTTAGCTGTCACTGACCGCATCTTTTTCGTCTTCACCTTTTATTATTGGCGACTCTGGCAGCCAACTTTCTTCCTTAATGGTAGTCATGGCATTGAAGACCATATATAGCCTCTAGTTATGCCACTCATGTCGAGCACAAAGCTCTGCGCCATGGTAGTGAGTAGAGGTTATCGGCCATGGCATCATCGACCACTACTATGGCAAGAATCAACCCATGGCCAAGAAAACGTATCTCAATCGAATGGCCAAGACGATGACCCACGATGGAGAAGACAACTAATGACCCACAGCCACTGTAACATCTTGAAATTTGGAGATAAATAATAATTATTAATTTCGGTGTTTAAGGTCATTGTTGAGCATTTGGAGATTTAAGAAAAAATAATAATTTATGTTGTTTTGAGGAAATGGAAAATTAAGATAATTAATTAATTTATTTGAGAATATTTATGGAAATAATGGAAGAATTAAATTGGTGGATTTTTGAAAATGTTCGGGGTATAAGTGTAATAAAGAGAAAAGAGGTGTGGGGTGTGTGCGTGTGAATTTCGAAAGTTCTGGGAGTACTGGTGCAATTTCCAAAAGAGGACCAAGGGTCCCTTTAAAAATAATCGCGCGCAATATATGTGTGAGGATGGCAGCTAGCGCAGACGGTCGTGTGTGCGAGGGAGGTAAGTGCAAGTCGAGTTCGATCTTGCGTGGAGGTTGTGTGCGCGAGGGGAAAATGGCTGAATTTTTCAGCCAGAGAGGAAGGCCGAAACGATGTCGTTTTGGCCCAAGGCTGTGGCTTTTTTCGCGTAGCCCAATGGCTACCACGTGGCGTGCGCTAGTGTAACATCCCGCTCGAGCGATAGGAAGGACCGGAACAACTTACCCTGATGGGCCTACACGAACTTCCCAGGGGGGTCACCCATCCTTGGATTGCCCCAGGTCAAGCACGCTTAACTTGGGAGTTCTTTGCCAACATTCAGCCCAAAAGGTATCCAACTGGTGTTGTTTCCTTTCTTACACTATCCTCGATATATACTAACCTCTCTGGGCTCTCGGGGTATTACATTCTTCCCCCCTTAAGCGCATGACGTCCTCGTCATGCGACCTTACAACTGGTCCCAGATCTTTTCCCCTTGGGGGCTGCCATCCTAGAAGCCTGCCGGAAGCTGCTCCTTGTACAGGCCCTCGAGCCCCGGCGCCACTCCCCGCCCTCATCGGATCGCTTTCGCCAAGGGTCGGCTCTGATACCACCTGTAACATCCCGCTCGAGCGATGGGAAGAACCGGAACAACTTACCCTGATGGGCCTACACGAACTTCCCAGGGGGTCACCCATCATTGGATTGCCCCAGGTCAAGCACGCTTAACTTGGGAGTTCTTTGCCAACATTCAGCCCAAAAGGTATCCAGCTGGTGTTGTTTCCTTTCTTACACTATCTTCGATATATTCTAACTTCTCTAGGCTCTCGGGGTATTACATTCTCCCCCCCTTGAGCACATGACGTCCTCGTTATGCGACCTTACAACCGGTCCCAGATCTCCCCCCGATGCATGGCCGATGTGGGATTCGCCTAAGGTGCCTACACGCACCCCCCCTCGGGGACTCAGCGTCATCACTGAAGTTTGCCCCACCATCGCGCTCAGAGGCTCGGGGGTCGGCTCTGATACCATTTGTAACATCCCGCTCGAGCGATAGGAAGGACCGGAACAACTTACCCTGATGGGCCTACACGAACTTCCCAGGGGGGTCACCCATCCGTGGCTTGCCCCAGGTCAAGCACGCTTAACTTGGGAGTTTTTTGCCAACATTCAGCCCAAAAGGTATCCAACTGGTGTTGTTTCCTTCTTTACACTATCCTCGATATATACTAACCTCTCTGGGCTCTCGGGGTATTACATTCTTCCCCCCTTAAACGCATGACGTCCTCGTCATGCGACCTTACAACTGGTCCCAGATCTTCTCCCCTTGGGGGCTGCCATCCTAGAAGCCTGCCGGAAGCTGCTCCTTGTACAGGCCCTCGAGCCCCGGCGCCACTCCCCGCCCTCATCGGACCGCTTTCGCCAAGGGTCGGCTCTGATACCACTTGTAACATCCCGCTCGAGCGATAGGAAGGGCCGGAACAACTTACCCTGATGGGCCTACACGAACTTTCCAGGGGGGTCACCCATCCTTGGATTGCCCCAGGTCAAGCACGCTTAACTTGGGAGTTCTTTGCCAACATTCAGTCCAAAAGGTATCCAACTGGTGTTGTTTCCTTTCTTACACTATCCTCGATATATACTAACCTCTCTGGGCTCTCGGGGTATTACAGCTAGGCCATTCTTTTTGTGTCTTGCTGAGCAACCTCTGTAAGCGCAATTTAAGGTCGATTTCGGCCATTTTCGAAGCAGAAGGTAGAGAGAAATTGAGGGAGAATAAGGGGAGTCGGCCAGCAGCAGGAAAGAAGGAAAAATAGAAGAAATAGGAAGAAAAACTAGAGAATTTTGGAGTTATTCGATATTTATGGGTAAAATTATTAGAAGTATTATACATCTAAGTTATAGATTTTTCACAGTTAGATTATGCGGATTATGTGGTTAAATTTAATTAATTGGAGCCGCAATCTTGTTATTTTTTGTATAACGTTTTACTTCACAGCCAAAGCACCAAAAATGTAAGAATCAGCCATTTAAAGGAAAGCTCATAACCCTCTCCTTATGTTCTTGATTTCCTATGCAAGTCTCCTAGTTTTTCATATTCTAATCTCTCTCTCATCGTGACTCGATTTCACGCATTAACAATGATATTCTGCGTGACAATCATTCCATGACTTATATGTCATTATGGGGTCTAGTAGTGATGAAATGAGTTAAGTGATGCATTAGTGTTGTTCATTTCGTCTGTTATGAAACTTCATTTCGCTTTACTTCCTTTGAGAATGATGCCAAACTCATTAGGGCTAGGTTCAGAGAAAGTTGGTTATGGCTAAGTTATGGGGTTATGTTAAGAGTTTTAATAAGAAAAGTGTAATGTTTTGTAATACGTGTGTGGGAATGATTTTTTTATATATATGAGGGAAGACGAGAACAAGAACAATATGTGAATGTTTATGTTACGAGATGCATGGGGGAGATCTTAAGAAATGTTAACTCTGAACTTGTCTAAGTTTAGCGATGTTTGTATGTGTATGTCTAAGGGTATGGGGTACAAAATCACTGATTGTCGATCGTAGATCGTGGCAGTCGATGGTTGGATGTATAAGCGTCAATTATTAGTTGTTACGATAAACGGTAGACGGGCCAACAGAGCTAGTACTGTTAGTTACCCGCCTTGGTTTGTGCATATCATGATGTTGCGTGTTGTATAGGGCACTATAAGAATTTTTAGTTTTAGTGACAAAAATATTCTGTCACTAAATCCAAAAATCTATTGCTAAATCAATTTAGTGACAGATTAGCGACGGACTTTTTCCTTGGTTGAAGTCATTGTCGCTATTTTTTTTTTTTTTTTTGCGACAGATCCGTTATTAATTTAGCGACAGATTAGCGACGAAAAATTTCCGTCACTAAATGTATTTTTTTTTAATTTAGCGATGAAAATTTTCGTTGCTATTTTTTTAAAAAAATTTATAAAAAAATAAAAAATTATTTTAGTGGCGGAATATTATGTAGCTATTTTTTAAATTTTTTTTATAAATTATATTTTTTATTTTTTAAATTTAAAATAAAAAAATTAAAAATTAAAAAATATTTAGCGATAAAAATATTTCGTAACTAAAGCATATTAAAAATTAAAAAAATTAAAAAATGATAATAATTAAAAAAAATATTTTCACTACGTTAGAAGAAAAACACTACAATCATAACAAACATAAAATTATTAAAAAAGAATATAATTAATTAATATTAAAAATTAATACTTAAATATTTGAACTTTAAATATAATAAAAAATAGAATAAAATTACAATCCTAACAAACATTTCTAATAATTTACTAAAAACAAACAAGACATATAAACAAATAAAATAACACAAAAAATAAGAAAGAAGCATAAAAAATATATGAGCAGCAAACAACACAATAAATAAATTTTTAATAAAATAACATAAAAAACATATAAAAGAACATTTCTAATAATTCACTAAAAAAATCGAGGTTGCAACAAATAAAAAAGAAAGAAAAGAAAAATAAAAAAGTTGAACTAATACTGAAAATACTATACATTTACTAAATTTAACATGAACAACAAACAAATTTTAAAACTAAAAAGTAAAATAAATATTTAAAAAATAAAAAAATAAAAAGAAATATCCACAGCGAGATAACCTTAGTGAGGGCAAAGGGGTTGTAAGCGAGAGACGCGGGCTAGGCAACGAGCAAGAGCGAGCAACCGAGAGGCTAGGGCGAGCCGCGAGAGGCAAGGGAGAGGACGATGCAACAAGCGAGAGGCAAGAGCGAGGGCGAGGCAACGAGCGAGAGGCGAGAGCAAGGGCAAAGCAGCGAGCAAGAGCGAGAGTGGGGGTAAGGGCGAGGCAGCGAGTGAAAGTGAAGGCGAGGGTGAGGCAACGAGCAAGATGAGAGAGCGAGGGCAAGAAGTGAGGGAGAAGGAGCTAGAGAGCTAAAAAGGGTTAGAGATTTTGAGAGGGGCGACTTAAGGATTTGGGGGGAAGTTTGAGGACTTAGGGATTTTTAGGGTAAAGGAGGGCGGGGTATGGGGATTTGGCCAGGAAATAGGTGGGGAGATTCCCACCTCTTGAATTTATTTATTTTTTAATATTTAATAATTAAATAAAAATAATATAATTTATAAAAATAATGTTAATAATTATTTAATTGATAAAAATAATATAATTTAAATAAAATTTTATTATTAAATAATTTAAATAAAATCTTATTGTAATTATCTAAAATGTGATAATAAAATAATTTAAATTATTGTATTTCAAATTAATATTTATTTAAAAATTTAATTATATTATAAATCTAATAATTATAATAAATTAATTTGATATATTAAATTATTTATTAATAGTTTGTTATCTTAAAAAATTAATTTTTTCTATAAATAAAATTTATATTAAACGAAATCTACATAACATTTATAAATTACTACGGTAAATTTTGAGTTTTACGAAAAAAATTTAAAAAATAAAAATTCAAAACTTCCACCGCACTTAGGATTCCCAATTACAGAGTAGAACAATGCTAATGGCAGAACCCATCTGATCAACATAATGGGTTCCAAATTACTAAATTTCATTTATAACTCAGAAATATAACTCAGAAATAAAATTAGAGAGGACAAATGATAAAGAGATATATTTATTTTTTTCTTGATCAACATTAATATTTTATACATAACACTTAAACTTCAAAAATAAAAATTAACCTGTATAGTTTTTTTTATAGTATAACTATTAAAGGGGAAAACTATTCCATATTTTCGTCCAAAAACCATTTCGGACTTATCTTGATACTTCCTTATCCTGATCAACACATATCACTTCTCTAATTGTTTATTATGAATAACTTAATTATACATTTAATTATGTTACAATATCTATATATTAGATAGTGACATATGATACTATTATTAAATATAAGACACAATGTCATCTATATATTATGATTTTTAAACTTTTTAGCTTAGCGAAAAATTTTCTTTTTTATAGAGAAAAAGATATTGACAAGATAACTTCTAGACTCTTTTCTATATAATGTAATCCCTTAATATTGTTTCATTTTTATGATTTCTAAAATTTAAAATAAAGAAAATTTCAATAATGTTATGATTTTTAAACTTTTTATTTATTTTTCAAATGTAATATTTGTTTACATTTTGTATATATTTAATAAATATTACAAATAATTAATTATTATACATTTAATATATTTTTTATTTTATGCACGTGAAATATATTAATTGATATAGTTAGAATTTAACAACATTATGATTTTTAATATTAATATATTTATTTAAATTTTATAAATTAATTTTTTTATATTCATCTCATGTTTAAATGTATATTTAAATTCTTATAAAATTTAAATATTTATATATTTAAATATTCATCCAAAATTTAAATATTTATAAATTAATTGAATAAAAAAATTAACATTAGCGATGGATTAAACATTCTATCACTAAATCAACGATGGATTTGGATAATCCATTGCTAACTTTAATTTTTTAATTTTTTTGTTATTTAAGCTAATTTTAAATTTAAATTTTTTTATTTTAAAGTTAGCAACGAAAAGCCATTTTCGTTGCTAAATTTTAATATAAAAAATTTAAATTTAAAATTTTATTTTAATTATTTAAACAAATATTAAAATTAAGTTTTTATTTTAAAATTTTACGACGAAATTTATTTTTTGTTGCTAATTTTAGCATATAAAAATCTAATTTTTATTTTTTTTATTATTAAAATTTAGCAACGGAAATAATGTTCCGTCGCTAGTTTTAGCGACGGATTATTTTTTCCCTCGTTAAAAATTATTTTTTTTATTTTTTAACGACGAAATTTTTTTTCGTCGCTAAAATCCGTTGTTAATTCTCACAAAAAAAAAAAAATCGTAATCTGTTGCAATTTCGTGGCAAAATATCGAAGGAAATTTTCGTCGCTAAATCCCGAATTTCTTATAGTAGGGTTGGGTTGCAGGCAATGGGAAAGATCACATTTTGTGTGTATGGGGATATGTGCACATTGGCATGACCTGGTTGGTCTAAGAGCAAGCTTGGGTACCCTAGGTGAGCATATGTATTTAGAACATTTTGCATGTGTGTATTCTTATGTGGATGTAGAATGGCCTGATGCTTAGTTTATGAGGGTCTTGTTATCACGTTTATGCTGCAAAAGTCATTACATTTCTTATATGTTGCATTGCATAGTAAGCAAGACGGGTTATGAGGGATGAGAGAGTTATACAAGACTAGGGTTTAGAGTCCGACAACAGCGGCATGATAGGACAATATGATGACAAGAAAGGGTATGTTTGGAATGATGACATGGTGGCCTATAGTGGGCTACTAACAGGTTTGTATGCAGGACTTGGGCGCCAAGGTGTGTACTCTATGTGGGACACAAGGACCTTTTATGTGTGGTTTACTCTATGCATGTGCATTTGGAATTTAGACATGTGTTGAGCATGACATGGTGTGTCGTAGCATTGGCTCGAATTGCAAGGGATATTGGAGAAGAGTTATGTCTTTAATCTACAGCCCTTCTTTCTACAGTTTGTTGAGTCTTGTGAGTCTCATTTGCTTTTGATTATTTCAGGTAAGAGAATCGGCTGAGTTAGCAGGTGCGCTTTATGGGGTTTGGATCCAAATCATTGAGTTCCGGTAGCAGGTGCAAAGTTCTCCCAAAAATTAGGATCTTGGGTGTTGTTATGTTTGGTCTGGGTAATGTCGTTATGTTTTTAAGGTGGATGTTATGTAAGTCTAGGTGGGCCTATGTTGTGAATAGCTAGGTAATTATGGTTATGTTTTCAATAAGGGTTGTTTATGGGTTCCAGCTTGAGTTATTGTTCTATATGATCCAAGTAATGACCCTTTCACGGATCTTCTTTGTGCACAGGGGCTTTGGGAGGTGGGTCGTTACAACCACAGTCGATTTACAATCATGGCCGATTTCCAACCACGGTTAGTAACACTATGGCGGAGACCATCGGTCATGATCAATGACCCATAACAACAAAATGTGACTAGTTGAGAATACCAAGTGTCGCATGGTGAGAACATAAGCTACAACTACAAAGCCCACGGGCCATCGGGGACGGGGTCGGTCAAGGCTGATAACAGCGGCCTTGCATAGCTTCCAATTGTCCATCCTTTCATGCCAGAGACGTCATAACAAAGACAACAACGCTTCAATCAATCGCAACACAGCCATTGGTGTGCACAAAAATCCCATAACCATGGCAGATGTAACAACCCATTACTGGGTCTATGTCATTATTAAAAATTTTATTTTATTTTGGTGCATATATATCTTAGCATTTTAAAAAAATTTAAAGGTTGGAAATTTAATAAAATTGATTGAGTTTAATGAATAGGGTTGGGCTAATGTAAAAAGTCCAAAGGCATAGGATAGTTAAAAATTTAAATAAAACCTATTTTAAATGGATTGTGCCTAAACCATATGTGGGTTGTATATTTAAAATGTAATGGGTTGGACTAAGTTCGAAAATAAATTCTTTGGGCCTTGGGTGAGTTAGGCCTAATTAAATGATTGGATTAATAGGTTGGGCTTGAGCCTATTTGTAAAATATTGAGATAAATTTAAATAAAAATGTAATTAATTGTGAAATGTTCAAAAGAGGCATGAGAATAATTGTGATTGTGTACAAGTGAATGGCAAAAGAGTCATTTGGCAAGGGAGGGGACATATGACCATCTCTTTTCTCATTTTTCTCTTCTTTGTTTTCACTCTCCTTGTAACACCTCGCTTTTCCGGGCGCGTCATATATTGAGACAATTCTAGGACAATAAATTTTTTTCTTTCAAACTAATGTTAAACCATATTATTTCTCGAATCCATTCCAGAATTCCCATACATTAATCTCGAAAGAGAATCATTATACACATCAAATGCAGAAGCAAGGATCAAACCTGATAACTTAACATTAATCGAAATTCAGATCATCATTCCTTAAAATGTTTAGAATTCAAAGTAGCGGAACTTAAATACATGGGTTACATAACATACATTTCATTTCTCATGCACTCTGCTAAATGTCATTTCATGCCTCATTTATCCTCGTATCTGCTACAATCTATATCTATAATGTTTGAATATTCTAGGGGCAAAGCCTAAGTTAGATGATGAATCATCTAAGGGTATAAAATGTTTTATCATGTGTGTATGCAATGTCTTACTTATCATAGGTGTCAACTACACCCCTCGTGGTACCTACCATTTTTATAGCCACCTCTTTCGAAGCCGGGGTGTATGGGGCACCCTTGGTAAGGTAGCGGCGCTAGTTTGTACTCCCTACGGCCTCAATGCGTGTGATCAATAATATCAACATGTACGTATGCATTTTCATAGCATATCATGTGTGTAGTTTACGTGATGAATACATATCAGAGCATGTCAATATGATGTAAGCATTCCCGAGAATCGGGATTTGAAACATAAATCACCTACAACCAACCATTTTCCATAAAACTAAAGTCAGTTGGGAAGTACCACTTACCTCGATATTCGTGCTCTAGCTCGAAATTCGTGTATCGCCTCGATTTGCGTGTTAACCTCAAAATTTACACAAGTCACTTCAACTTAAATCTCAAAGCATCCTAATCACCATAATTATTTAAATAAGTATTAAAACCTATTTTTCATAATTTCTTGTGTTTTCTTTATTTTTCTCTTTATTTCTTCTTATTTTTCCTCAATAAATCCAAACTAAATATTTCTAAAATATTTTCTCAAATATTTCACTATAAAAATTCATAAAATAATATTTCTGAATTTCTAAAATTTTCTAGAGAATTTTACTTACCTTAATTTAGCTTCTTCGACTTCCTCGGTATGCGTGCCATATCCTCGAAACGTGTGCCCGAACCATTTTCTTGCCCAAAATCTCCGGGATAACTATAAAACTCTATTTCCTATTTTTCATAATTTTTTCCCACATTTCCTTTATTCTTTTTCTATTTTTTCTTCCATTTTCCTAAATTTCCTTTTCCATTTTCTTTTTATTTTTCCTCCACTATTCATCTTCTTCCTCCTTTCTTTCTCCTCTACGTGCAATCAGCAACTCCTCTCTTCTTCTTCTTCTTCTTCTTCTTCTTTTTCCTCCTCCCTCTTCTGTTTCTTCTTCTTCCGCCTTCCATGCGCGCACGGCCAGCTTTGCCCAGCCTCCACCCGCGCTCCAGCTG
Organism: Diospyros lotus; assembly: GCF_014633365.1. Classification (NCBI taxonomy): domain Eukaryota; kingdom Viridiplantae; phylum Streptophyta; class Magnoliopsida; order Ericales; family Ebenaceae; genus Diospyros; species Diospyros lotus. Next base: position 5,848,794 of record NC_068345.1, read on the forward strand.
GCCTCCGTCGGCCACTTTGATGGCCTGTTGTGCAGCCTCCAGCCGTCCCCAGCCTCTCGCCATCGCGGCCTGCTTCGCTACGGCCGCTGTCCGCCCTTGCCCGCTCGCTACTCACTGGTTCGGCTTGCTCCAGCTGCTTCCTTGCAGCGCCTCCGGCCACCACTTCAACTCTCGGCTTCTTGCTTGACCCCTCGACCATTCGGCCATTGCTCTCAGCCCCTCTTCTCTTCCTCTCGCAAACTCTCTCTCTCTCTCTCTCTCGGGCCAAGCCTACCTCTTCCCTCTCATTCTTCCCCCTTTTAAAGCCACTTCCGCTGCCAACAACCTGCCTTGCCCATCCTTCTTGGCGTGAGAAACACTCCAAAAAATCTTGCAGAGGTATGGCTTTTGGGTTGGCCATTTGCAGAGGCATGAAGATTGTAGTGACAAGGCATGGGCTTTGATTTGGAGATGCAAAGAATTGGTTGCACACACTGCACGCATGCATATCTATATACTACATTAATATATATAGAAAATTACATAATTAATTTTAAAAAAATTGCACATTAAATCCCAAATTTTATCTCTATTATACTAGTGCAATTCCCTAATTGCAACTATGACCTTAAACCTCAAATTAATTTGCGTTACAATACCGAAAATTCACAATTAATAACTTCAAAGTTAATCGATAATGGCGATTTCACCCCAGTGTCCTCACCGGGCTATTGTTTCATCTCAAAACCACTGAAGGGTTGATCCTTACGCAAAACCGGAGCCCCCTAGGGTTCCGTTGATTTTTTGGGAGCCTTCTACAACGATTCGATTTTACAGCCTAAATAGCAGCTGCATTTTAGCTATACCGAACACTGTTTCCGATTCGATTTTTTTCAATACCATAAATCCTATCTCGGAACACTCATCGAGATCATATCATTTTCCTTAGACAATTTCACTCTGAGACATTCCGTACAGTCGATTCGGAGACTTAATTTATTATTAAACTGATCTTTCGGTATTCTAAACTTATCAAAATTACGTGGCAATCTCATACAAACATAGGGTATTACACTCCTCTTTCTCCCTCCCCTATTCCGACAAGTCTTCTTCTTTTTCTCCATTTTCATCTTCGTCATCTTTTGACTTGGAGTTTCAAGGGTGAATTTTCAAGTTCAAAAGAAAGCTTTTTTCCTTGGTTTCTCTCCATCAAAAGGCAAGTTCTCCTTGCATCTCTTCTTGTTATGCAAGTTCTCTTCTCAATTTTTGTGCAAGTCTTCTTGATTATTTCTCTCTATTTTTGAGCACTTTGCTTTCTTCCATGGTTATGATATCATCCTTTTGATAAAAATGGATTTTTCTTTTTGGTTGCAAATATTTTTTAAAATTCTTGAAAATTAATGCATCTTGTTAAATTTTCATTTCGGGCTTGATTTACTCCAAAATTTTTCAAGGAATGACATTTTATTGGTTAAATTAGAGCATTTGCAAGTATTTTTGAGTTGCATTGCATTCTGCTCGAGCTTTTTTCCTATTTACACATTTTCATAGAGTCATTATTTACTCTAACTTGATTATCTATGTATTTGATTCTATCTCTTCATGCTTTATATATATATATATTTACTAAGCCTTATGACTCATCTTGTTGTACTCTCATGTCATTCCAAGTAAAGGTAAAGTGGTGGTTAATGACGAGTCCAGTGGGGTTAGAGCCTAGGGTTAGAAGTGTACAGAGACAAATCTCAGACTAGATCGTCCATGTTAGTGGTTTTGATGAGAGCATGTTGTGAGGAGATTTTATTTTGTTAATTTCATTAATTTCCTTATATATATTTTGTGTGGGCCATGGTTCCAAGATGATGTAAACTGATAATGTTGTAAACATTTATGTTAGCTTCTGTTGATTTTATCTAAGGATAGTATTTATGATGTTGAATTTTATTGTTCTATATCATTCTTATGATAAACTCCTTTTGGATATTATATCCTAACGGGACTATTTGGGAGTGGGCCACTACAGCAGATTCAGATGTGATGATTCATTCCACCAGTTGTGACGTACACAACCGCAGATGCCACTCCCTCAGCCATGGAAAAGAAGACCCACGAGCAGTAAGCCTACTGACCGTAACGCACAGGACTGCCAACCTTAGTGCCTCAGCCATGGTTGGTTAGCAACAAACAGATAGAAAATAACAATTTTATGTAGAAAAATTCACGAGTTACTAAAATCGTGGCTACAAATGGTCAATCATAATGATGTAGACAAATAAATAAAGCTCTGATACTATTGAAGAACTTTAATAAAGATTGCATACGATATGTAAATATACCTTAATCGAACCAGAATAATCGAATCACTGATTTATCTAATAATCTCTGTGAAAGAAAATTATAAAAGTTTTCTTTTGTCCACCCATTGTCCAAGGTTTGGAATGATGATGCGGAAGATGATGTATGGGTGACTAGTAATCTAAATTAGAGTTGATACCTTTTGTTTTATGTTTTACATATATATATATATATATCACATAGATATATCATTCATTTTTTAAAATTCAGAACATAGAAAAATTTGAATCAAATTCAAATTCCAATCACTTATCCCATCACTTTGCCCACTAAAGAACTTATTATATGGTAATGGCAAAGTCTAACAGTTGATCTCTTATAAGGGGAGTTAAGTCTAGCAAAGTCTTTTTTTTTTTTTTTTTGGATCTATACATGTAGTTAGTTTTCAGCAAGTTGGGCGAATCGTAACTTTTGCAAATTGGGATTCCAATTTTTTGAGCCCTAATTTTCCTCAGTGGAGGGTTATGGTTTAAATTGCAAGAGCAATGAAATCACTTGAAGTTCAGAGTTGGGTTGCTGTGTACATTGACATGGGTGTTGTTCAGAAGTCAAGGCAGAAGCTATAATCCAAACACAAAGAGGCAACAAAGAGAAGAAAAGATCAGAGCCACAAGCCTACAATGCAATACCTTTAACGGAAGAAGGTAATGGTTACTTCGCTCAGTTTGGCCTTTTACAGATAATTTAAAATTTAGAAAGGCGGTAAATTGGATAGTATTTTTTCTATTTTTCATATTTTTTGGGTAATTGCTTTTTTGGGTTATTCATTTTCTGGTGTTTGAATGACAAATATGAAAAAAAAAAAAAAAAAAAAACTTGCTAATTCAAAAATCCTTTTAAGTTATTTTTGTATTTATTTATATCAAAATTAATAAATTATTTTTTAAACATATTAAATTTAATAATATTATCATAATAATTTAAATTTTGACACTTTTATTTTAAATAATATATTTATAAAATTATAAATAAATTTATTAATATATTTATAAATAAACTTATTCACAAGTTATTTGTGAATTTCTAATTAAGTATATTTATTAGTCTCTAATTGAATATATTCACGATTTTTAACAAGTCAAGTTTGATTAAACTCAAAATTGACTCGTTTATATATCAAGTTTAAAAGTTAAATTCAATATTAACTCATTTAACTTGATATACGAAGTAGAATGAGTTTTTGTCTAATCAAACACCGAGCCACTCAAGAATGACTTGGCTCATTTACAACCCTGATATTAATATAATACACAGTATAATATATTAATATAACGTGATACAAGTGTCAATGTAAAGTGTCTAAATAGTATTTCTAAATTTTTAATGCTAATCATTGCTTAAAGAATAATACTTATAGTGTATTTATTATATGTTATTTTAACTATATAAATAATTGATTAATTGATTCAATATGTTAAAAATATTTCAAAATATATATATTTATCTGCAATTAATTAGATGGTTAGATATTATTTTTAGTATATATCTCATTTTTTACTGATGGATGCAACCTGATTCTGTTGAGGCACAAGGCAACACACAAACTGCATCGATCACAACTTGTGAAGAAGCGTAAGCAGCTTCACTCCTCAGGCTTGAGTCCTACTAAAAATCGTTATGTGGAAGGTGACAAATCAGAGAACTCCTGAAGGTAGTCTGCCCAGCCAGCATGCCTCTTTGGCTGCAGAAGATTGTGAGAGAGAAACTTAAGGATCCTCGACACATTTGCCATTCTGGAAGCAGGAATCAGCTAGCTAGTTGTTCGGGCTGTGCAGGATAGCCACCAGAAATATGTCTCTATTTTCATGTGAGATGTAGCTAAAACCAAACTTTGGGCTTTAGGTAAAGAGAAGAAAGGAGAGAATGAATTACATTAGTATTGAAAAAGAACCCAATTTACTCTATTTTTATGTCTCTTTTCAATAGAGGTATCGTTATCCTTCTTATACTTATTTTAAAATAATTGAAAAAAATTATTTCTTTTGAAATGCTAGTCTTGAAATTGAACAAAAAATCTTATTTAGTAAGTATGAAAATAATTTTCCCGTTTTCTTTTTTTTGCTCATTTTTGACATCTCGTAGACTTTTTCACAAGTGCTAGTTTGCCCCAAAAATCCACTAATTCATCCAGATCAAAACATTTTTCGGTCTCATTGATGAATTTATCATAAAACTTTTCATTGTTTGTGTGTGACCTTATAGATTCATTATGGAGATGGCAAATAGCAATTAAAGAATCATATTCCTAATCTAACTTTTTGACCCAGCATATCCAAAACGTGTTGAACTTGGTTTCCAACCCTAGTTTGACTAGGGTTTGGTTTTCTCTCCTATTTAAGACAATGAATAGCCTTTGTCTCTAGGTAAAGAATAACTTTTGAAAAAAGCTAAAGAAAGGAACAACTTTAGAGAAAAGTTAAGGTGGTAGATCTTATATTATTGGTATAAGGAGACCAAAGGGGCATGCTCGTTGGCATTGATAAAGCGTTTTTTTGGTGTGGATCACTAATAGAGGGTGAGCGACACTTCATTGCGGAAAAATTCAACCTTTCAAGTGTCGAATAACCAAAGGTTGGTTTTTTTCATTCTTTAGTTTATATTCATAAAAAATTATATATTTGGAAACTAGATCCGGTCTTTTTGGGTTTTATGATTAGCCAAATAGTTTGGTTGGTCGAAAATGTTTAAGTTTCCATTGCGTTTTGTTCTATAAAACCTAATAGTGGTATTAGAGTCTTGGTTTGCATCTATATAATTTTGATGGATTATGTGGTGTTATGTTATGTTAATGTGTGATTTAAGTGTTAGATTATGCATGTTAAGAATCAATTTTATTTATGTTTTCAATGGATGATTTGGTTCTTCAATCGAAAAAGAATTAAAACGAAAAAGAAAATCGAAGTCCAAAATCCAAGAAGGGTTCTTGATGATTTTTGTGGAATTCATTTTTTTTTTTTTTTTTTGAGAATTTTTCTTGATTCTTCCAAGTTGAAAATTGTTTTCTAAAGTGGAATAGATGTTGAAATAAGTTTATAGATGATTCAAACAATTCGGATTTAGAGGTTAACAGAGTGCGATTTTGTGCACCCCATTTAACTGGGGTAACTTTACCCAGTGTCATATCCACCGTTAACTTAAAAAGGTGGTGTAAACTGTAGAGAGTTATTAGAGAATTAAAAAAAATATTTAATTAATTTTACACGGCCCAATGTACCCGCCCCCCCCCCCCCCCCCCCCCCCCCCCCCCCCCCCCTCTCCCTCCCAACACTTTTTCCTTCACTCTCTCACGCAACTCTCTCTCTCTCTGTCTCACTCTCACTCTCTTTCCAGCACCTCTCTCTCCAGCAGTGGCCTTCCACCTCCAGCGTCCGTCCAGCAGCGATTCTCTACTCTTTCTCTCTCTCCGTCCCCTCTACCAGTGGCCGTGACGTCCCCTTTTCCTCCGGTGTCCTCTCTTTTTCCGACGTCCCCTCCAACAGCGACCATGGTCCTCGGCGCGTCCCTTCCAGCAGTGGCTGCGAAGTCCCCTTCACCTCCGCCATCCCCTCCAGCAGTGGCCGTTACGTCCTCTCTCTCCGGCGTGGGGAGGCGGTTTATCAATTTATTTGGGCTTACAGAGGAGACATGACTCATTCTGATTTTGATTTTGTTTGATTTAGGTTTTACGCAGTGTAATTTGAACAGCAGCATATCATGTATTATGATTTGTTTTCTTTTTAAAATCATTTTAGTGCTTAAACTAAACAAATTCATAAAACTATATGCCACTATTTAGACACTATAAAACTCAAATAAAACTTTTTTCGCTGAAAAATATTGTTAGGTAAATATTAAACCTTATATGTAATAATATATGATAAATATTATATAATATAATAATATCACAGGACATGATTTTATTTTAATCTTTTGTAAGATAAATTGTAACAGAGATAAAAGTTATGTTTTTAACATTTATAATCAAATATGTTCTCTTTCTTTTTATGTATTATAAGTGATGTTTTAATTTTATAACGTTATCATATAATAAAAAAATTAAATGTGTAAAAAATAAAATACATATATTATTCCTAATAATAAATATATTACTCAAAAAATACTTATATTTACTTAGAATTACTTTTCTACGAATTTATGGCTAAATATGATATTAATAATTAAATAGAATTGAAGAATTAAGTCACATGCCTGTATGTTATATAGCCATGCAAAGAACAAATTCTTTGCCTAGATCACTTCCCTTTTGGACCAAATATAAGCATTTTTTAAGTAATTTTTTTTATTACTTTGGAAGAAGCAGAAATTCGTGGCCTTGTTGAGGGGTCTGAGACCCTGGAAGGTGGGTGCGGAGAACAAGGCGGAGGCCATGACAGAAGAAGGAGCTTTGGAAGAAGAAAGAAGATAAAGATGAGATAGTGGATGGGAACTATCAAGAAGAGGATATATATATGTATGTATATATATATATATGTTTGTTTGGTATTTGTGAAGCAGACTCTAGAGAGAGTGTGAGAGAGAGCCATCGTTGGTGGAGGGGACACCGGAGGTTGAGGGCCGTTCTCCGACGACGGCAGGAGGCGGACGACACGACGGAGGTGGAGAGACACCGCTGGTTGAGGAGTCGTCGTCGGAGGCGGAGGGAGACTGAGAAAAACAGAGACAGAGAGAGAGAGAGAAAGGGAGTGTGTGTGTCATGTGGGAGAGAGTGAAAGCAGGAGAAATGGGTCAAGTTGCATTGGGTTGGGCGTAATTTCATTTGCCTCTCTCCCTCTCTCTCTGTTTAATTTAACGGTGGGTAAAGTTACCCACCGTTAAATGGGGTGCACAAAATTGCACTCGAGGTTAACATCATGTGACAAGATTTTTCCAAAAAGCAATTTTTCTAGAAATAATACAGTTCCATCAACTTTGTTGATTTTTATGGAAAGATTTAATCTCAATTTTAAGGAATGGTTTTTGTGATTTGATTCCTTATCGAATTAGCTTTGAAACAGTATATCGTATACTTCGATTCGAGCTGTAAAGATTTTTTTATAAATTTTTGAATACATAGTGGTCATTTTTTTAAGTGATCAATTTATGAAACTGCATGTGCGATTTTGATGTTATCATCAAGAAAAAGGTATGTTTTCATCAAGAAAAAGGTGTTTTATGAAATTGCTAGCTTTGAAATCAATTGTTGATTGATATCTTGGAATTTTAATGACGGGAACATCAAGTTTAACATCAAAATTGAATTACTTAAAATTCGGATGCCATAATTTGAATGATGGTAATCTATTAATGCGTCAGCAATAAACATGAGATATTTGTTTGTGTTTATGAATGTCTTTGTGAGCATGGCTGATCATGGACTTGGGCAACAAACCTTTTGGGATGTAATTAATTTTGAAAAAAAATGGGATAGTGAATCGTGCCTTATCTCTATTTCTCGTTGTACATTCTCTTCTCTCCCCTTTATATAATCCTCTTGACTTGTTGTGACATCTCGTTTCCCATTTATGAGTGTCACTCGTGAACAATTACCCGAATTATCTACATACCCGGCTTGATGTGAAAGACAGACTATGTTTCAACACGAAATGTCCTAGGTGGGAATTAGGTTTTGTTCTTCCCTTCCCATAACCTCAGGCAGGATTCATTAGCAGAATTGAGCTTTAACCACACCGCACGTGACAAAAAAAAATCTCAATAAGATGCTCAATCATCATTTTCTTATTTATTTTTAATTTTTCTTCCATCCAAGAATATCACCGGACTCCATAAATTTCACGATTTCAATCAACCCATTGATTTTCCAAAAATTCAAAGAAAAATTCAAAATTTCATTTTTCAAAAATTTCGACATTTATCTCCAAAAAATCCCTTTTATTTTGAAAATTCATTCGAGACCCAAAATCAATTAGAAAATCCCCCAAATTTTTCAAATTTAAAAAAAAAAAATTGGCCAGAGGGGCTTGCTGGCACGCACGAGACCCCGCGCACGCCCCTGTGCGCCAGTACCCCCAGGGCACCCCACGCCTTCCTGTCGCCCGCTACAGGTCACGTGCGGGCCCCGACTGCTGCCGCTGCTGCCTTCACTCATTTTTCTTCTTCTTTTTTTTTTTTTTTCTTTCTTAGGCCTTTCTAACCCAAATTTTTCAAAAATTTCACACTTCACATATACACCAAAATATCCACTTTTAACCTCCCCAAATCCTCATTTTTTCTTCTTCCACAACACTTACACAACAAAGAGAAAAACGATACACCAAAATAGATCTCAAACATACTTCCAAAGTTCCCTTTTATTTCACAATGAGGTTTACACAACTCTCTTGATGCTTACATAACAACATCCAAATAGACATACAATACATAAATGAAATACAACAACAATAGGTTTCCCAAAAGCAGTACAATATTCTTGGATCTTCATTTCCATGCCTCCATATGCCAGTCCACCATTGCCTTGACTTTTCTTATGCCTTGACAATCTATATGTGAGGGTAAAATCCTCATGAGCTATTAAGCTCAATAAGGGTGCAATGACAATAAGTATGAATAAAAACATAACATGTGATGCCAAATGCATGTATGCAACATGGTTAGGGCTTCCACATCCTCACAACCACCTTGGTTTGAGGCTTTAAACTACCCTACCCCACTCAACCTCATGGCTATAGGTCCTTGAACACAAAGAAAACATGCCAATGCACACATTTAGAGTTTAAGCACATACTTTATCACATTGCAAGCCATCATCCCATGAAGTTATCCCTTACCTTAACATTCTTTGAAGCTTTAAAAACCCTTCCTAGCTTCCTTGCATCCCTTCTACCCAAGAGATCCTTGCACACAAAATAAATCCATATTTCAAGAGAAGAAATAGAGAGAGAAAGATCTAACCTTCATGGCTAAGACACAAAACAAATCTTACCCATCTTTCCTTTATTCTTCTTCTTCTTCTCTTTTCTTTTCCTCCATTGGAAGGGTTCTCTTTCCAAGCTCTTCAAATGGAAAAAATTTGAGCATAAAGCTCTCTTTCCCCTTATATACTTCTTTCTAATATTTCAAGAATAAATCCTCACCATTGAATCTTTCCCCACTTTATGAGAGCAAATCCCATCCCTCCAAAGAAGCACAATCCAAGTGATTGGCTAGGTTTAAATCTCAACCATTGATTTTTGGAAGAATTAATCTCCACCTTTAAGAGAAAACACACTCTTAATGAGTTGGCAATCCATGACATCCTCCAAGATCCACTTCTAGCCATTGGATCCATTCTTCTTCCAAGACTCAAGCACAACCATTGGATCACTTGAAATTTTCTTTTATTTTCAATTAATTTATTTTGACTATTTTCAACCCATCACCATGAGAGACATAAATCCTTCATTTTTCATTTATATAAACCACCATATTTTCCAAACATTAATGGGTGACTAATTTCCCATTTCATTTGGATTTATTTAATTCACCATAATTGTGCTCATCATTAAATACTTGAAAGACTACTTATCATTTCTTTTGCATTTATTTAATTCCCTCTCCATTTTCACTTGGACCACATAATGCCATGTGTCACTCCAAGACATCAACCTTGGCTCCCAAGTTTTAATCTAAACCCTCCATGTGGCATTACCACGTTAATCCATTATTTTAGGGAAAAATAATTACTTTCTCAATAATTGAATATTTATTATTTTTCCTATTTTCCCTAATTTAATTCTTTTATGGAATTTCACTCCAAATTACCAAAATACCCTTTGTTGGATTTCATTATCCAAATCACCAAAATACCCCTCTCTTAGGGCACCATTCTCCTCAATGATCCATTACTTTCTCAAGGGCATTTTTGAAATTTTTTCACTTCATTTCTCATTCTCTTAACACCGGCAACACCGAGTGTTACACTTGTCAAGGTTTCTTTAATAATAGTATTAGAAGAAGATGAAGACGGAGGCATAATGGCATGAAGAAAGGCTCCAAGAAGATTAGTTTGCATTGATAGGTTTTTAGTTTAAGAGATAAGCTTGTAGTTGCACACCTAGGTGTGACCTAGGGAATCGTTAAGGCTCAGCGATTCACAAGTCCATGATCATGTGTTTACTTTACCATCTTTTACTGCCTTTATATATTCATGTGTTTAATGTATGTTTGATAATATATGATTATCAAGATAAAAAATAGACCTAAAAGAAAATTGAGCTAAAGTAAGACCTACACACAAAATTAAAAGGTAAATGTGGAACATGAATAATGATTTACATAACCTTCCTACTAATTTATGGGTTGATTGTGATTCTGACTCTACGAGTTACAGGGCACACCCAAGGCTCACTTAGAAAGGAGATCCATTGATATCCATTAAAACATGAGATGAGATGTCGTGGGAGAGTCATGATGAACCCATTTATGTTATGAAATGATAGGATCCCTTAATCATGGATGCATGTCTGCAAGGCACACCCAAGGTCATACGTGAAGGCTGAATAAGATTACAAGTTGCATGAGATGCAATCGATAAGAGTTGTCTACCCACTAAGGTATGCATGGTCATAGAGCACACCCAAGATCATGTCACACATGTTGGTGTGGATTGTAATACCCACTAGTAAGCCCTATAATTGGATTTCTCTAGATGTCCTTGTGTGGATTGGACTTTCGAAAAAATAATGGGAGTCCTTAAGAATATAGTACGTTTCTTATTGTATTATTAATCAAAGTCCAATTTGCTAATTATCCTCTATCAATTTTAATTCTCTGATTAATTCTATAATCAAGTTTTCAACACGTGTTGTCTTGAGAAAGAATGGTGTAATTAAGGTTAAGTCTAACAAGAAAGGAATTTGCTTCCATTGTAATAAAGATAGGCAATGGAAGAAAAACTACAAGTTTTATCTGGACGAGATCCAGAAGAAGAAGCATGATGATGCTTGTAAAGGTGTATGCATGATGATGTTTTTCACATTGAACCCACCAAAAGGAAAATGGATGAATTGAATATGGCATACCTTTGGCATTGCCATCTTGGTTACATTAGTGAGAAAAGACTTAACAAGTTAGTCATTGAAGGCTACTTAGGACCATTTGATTATGAATCTTATGGTATTTGTGAGTTTTGGGATGACCGCCCTTGCGTGACCCCTGGTGCTCGTGCACTTGATTACGACAAATGAGGTAAATTGCAGATTGGACCTTTGCCCCTTGCGTAGGGCGAGGATCAAACTCGCAACCCACCGAATTGACACCGGCATATTGTTCATCCGACCACTCGACCTATGCCCTGCGGGCACTCGTGAGTCTTGTATAAAAGGTAAAATTAATTATTAAGGTTCCACTTTTAGGATAATAGGAAAAGGCAATGGGCTTGTTGGACCTACATATTGATGTGTGCGGCCCAATGTCCATACATGCTAGAGGAGAATATATGTATTTCATCACCTTTATTTATGATTACTTTAGATTTGGATATGTATATTTAATGAAATACAAATATGAAGTTTATAAGTTTTTCAAAGAGTATAAAGCAGAGGAAAGAAACAAACTAGTAAGAGTATTATTAAAGCCCTTCAATAAGATTGAGGAGGTAAATACTTAAGTCTTGAGTTTCTTGATTATCTCAAAGACCATGGGATTCTCAATGGACACCTTGTAACACTCGGTGTAATCGGTGTTAAGAGAATAGCAAAGGAAGTAAGAAAACTTCCAAAAATACCCTTGAGAAGGTGATGGATCCTTGAGATTGAGAATGCCCATGAGAAGAGTATTTTGGTAATTTGGATAGTAAAGTCCAATAAAGGGTATTTTGATAAATTAAAAAAATATTTTCTATGTGGAATTAGGTGTGTAGGTGAATAAAATCTCAATTTGGTATTTATGTGGAGATATATGGGATTAATAAATTCACAAATGGTATTTTGGGAATTTTAGAATTTAATTCCATAGAGGAATTCAATTATGGAAAATAGGGAAATTGGATATTGAATTATTTATGAAAATAATTATACTTTTCCCTAAATTGGTGGATAATTGTGGTGATGCCACATGGATGGTGGAGATGGAAGCTTGGAAGCCAAGTTTGTGTCTTAGAGTGACACTTGGCAAAGTCTTGTTCAATTATAAATGGAGAGATTAAATTAAATGCTAAAAGAAATTCTAATTAGTCTTTCAAGCATTTAATGTAGAGTATGATTATGGAGAATTAAATAAATCCAAAGGAAAATGGAAAATTAGTCTCCCATTAATGATGGAAAATTGTGGGATTTATTAAATGGGAAATAAATGTTTTATGTCTCTTAAATGTGATGGGGTGAAAATAGTCCCATTAATTTAAATGGGAAAGAAATAAAAAATTGGAAGGATGAGATTAATTCTTGAATTGGGAAAGTGATCCAAGGGCTATCATTAAATCTTAGAAGTTGGCATGGATTGCCAAATGGGTGGAGAGATTTTAAAGAGAGATGATTGGAAGGTGGAGATTTAATCTCCAAATTAAATCAAAGGCTAGGATTAAAACCTAGCAAAACACTTGGATTGTGTTTCCTTTGAATGGCTAAGATCTTGTCTTGTAAAGTGAAATAAAATCCAATGGTAGATATCAAGCAAGACCAAATGCCATGGATTGTGTTAGTTTGGAGGGTGAGGATTTATTCTCTACAAATAAATCCAATGGCTAGGATTTATTCTTGAAAAATGGAGAACTAATATAAAATGGCAAGTGTGGAAGACTTGTCTCCATTTGGCCATTTGTGGAAAGAATGAAAGAAAGAAGAGATGAAGAAGTAAAGGAAGAATGGAGAAGAAATGAAGATCAAATCAAGATAAGTTATATCTTCTTATTCTCTTTATTCAGTGCTCTTGTATGCAAAGAAAGTGAATTCTTGTTTGAATGCCATCTTAGATGGGAGAAAATGAATATGGAAGCTCTATTGAAATTGAGATTTAAATATTCAAGAAGAGGTAAGGGATGGCCCCAAGTGGTGGAGGCCTTGCATTGCATTGTAAGTAGGTTGCATAAATTTTTATGTATCTTTTTGCATGCTTTACTTGTTCATGAGACCTATGGCCATGGGGGTGGGAAAAAAATGGTAGGTTAATGCCTCAAACCATGTTGGGTTGTGAGGATGGAATGACCTAACCATACTTGCATGCATTTGTCATTACATAGACTTGTTATGCTTTTATTTACCTTGCATATGCACCCTTACTGAGCTTTTGAGCTCATGAGGTTTGTTGGACCTCTTTGTAGGTGTTGAAAGCCTCATGGAAAAGGTGAAAATGGGAGAGAAATGGCTATGTGTGTGGAAGGCTAAAGTTGTGTAGCCTATGTATTTTAGTTGGTAATGCAAATAAATTGCATTTTATTTTGGTTTCATGTGTATGAAGCTTCCATGTTGTGTATGGTAGCTAAGAGGGGGAAAATTTTTGTTATGTTGAGGTATGTTGTAATAAATAAAAATAAGATGAGTTTGTTTGTGAAATGAGGCTTTGGAATGAGAAAAGTGGAGGATTTGATGCAAATTAAGGGTGATTATTTTTCTGGAAAAAATTGGGTTAGGAGGCCCAAGAAGAACAAATATATATATATATATATATTTTTGGTGCAGCAGCCTGTGCGCGGGCAGGGCCGCATGGGCGGCTAGCGCTCAGCGGGGCCCTAGGCGTGCCAGCGGGCAGCGGGCCCCGCCGGCCAAATTTTTTTTTAAATTTGGAATTTTGAGAAATTAAGGGGCATTTCTAAATAGATTTTGGGCCTTGGAGGAATTTTCAAAATAAAGGGATTTTTCGGGCATTTTTGGAGAAAATGCCAAAATTTTGGAAAATTGAAAATTTGAGTTTTTCCTCCAAATTTGGTAATCAATCAATGGATTGATTTAAATTGTGATTTTATGGAGCTCGGTAAAAATTCTTGAATGGGAAAAGAAAAAAAAATAATTGAGAAAATGGCGATTGGGCGTCTGAATGAGATTTTCTTTATAGCCAATGCGGTGTGGCTAAAGCCCAATTCTGCTAGTGAATCCTGGGGTTCAGGGAAGGGAAGGACGAGCTTAGTTACCACCTAGGGCGTTTCGTCTTGAAATATGATCCACCCTTCACCAAAGACCGGGCAGATGGACAATTCGGGTGATTGTTCACGATAACACCCGTAAGTGGGAGCGGGGCGTTACACACCTCCTACTACCCCACAATTAAATGGTGTACTTGAAAAAAAGAATCGTACTTTATTAAACATAGTGCAGTCCATGATGGGACTTGCAAACCTTTCATTATCGTTTTGGGGTTATGCCCTAGAAACAATAGCTTATTTACTGAATAAGGTTCCAAATAAATCAATCTCCAGTACTCCACATGAGATGTGGATTGGGAAGATGTTGGTTCTAAGTCATATAAAGGCATAGGCATGTCTTGCATATGTCAAGAGATTGAATCCTGATAAACTTGAGGCTAGAAGCTATAAGTGCTACTTTGTGGGATATCCAAGAGAAACTTGAGGATATTATTTCTACAATTCAGAAGAGCAAAAGGTATTTGTCTCCAAGAATGTCATTTTACTAAGTTAAGGCTCAATAGAGAATGAGCAACAGCAGAAAAGAAGGTGTGCGATGGCAGTGAATGAGAGAGATATGTAATAGCGGGCGCGCGATAATGAGTGTTGCTTTAAAGAGGTGACAATGAAAGGCAATAAATAGAGAGGTGAGTGTGCGACGACAAATGGTGACAATGGCAAGTGGTGCTTCGGAGGGGGAGGAGGTGTGTGGCAATGGCGAACTGCCACAAAAAAGGAATGGTATGTGCAGCAGCATATGGGAGAGGGGTTGTGCACTGATGGCAACGTAGCGACCAACTTTAGAGATGGAAGGAGTGGGCAACAGTAATGAATAACAACAATTGGCAATGATCTACAATAGTGGCGAGTGGTCATCGTGGCAGTGGTGTTTTCCTTTTTTTCTTCTACCTTTAGTTTACAGTTCACACGATTTTTTTAGGGTTCTATTTTTTAGGTTGCAACTATTTATATGGTCTATTTGACTAAACCTAAATTGATTTTTGCTTTGTTGTATATATATATATATATATATTATGTGAAATGATTAAACTAATATATATTAATTTTAAATATATTAAATTTAACGATATTATCATAATTATTTAAATTTTGATAATTTTATATTAAATAATATATTTATAAAATTATAAATAAATTTATTGATGTATTTATAAATGAACTTATTCATATGTTATTTGTAAAATTCTAATCAAATATGTTCACGAGTCTCTAATCGAACATGTTCGCGAGTTTTAACGAGTTGAGATTTATTAAACCAAAGTTCAGCTCATTTATAAATTATGATTTAAAATTAAGTTTAAGCTCCCCTCATTTATTTTAAAAAATGAATTCAGGTGAGTTTTTATCTAATTGAACACTAAGCTACTCACGAACGGTTTGACTCATTTATAACCCTAATATTAATATAATACATAATATAATGTATTAATGTAAAGTATTACAAGTGTCAATATAAAGTGTCTAAATAATATTTCTAAATTTTTAATGCTAATCATTGCTTAAAAAAAATAGTTATAGTGGATTTATTATATCTTATTTTTAGTATATATATAATTTGATTAATTGATTTAATATTTCAAAATATATATTTATCTCCAATTAATTAGATGGTTGGATATTAAAAATAAGATATAATAAATATATTTAATTTAAAAATAAAATATACTTATTATATCTCAATTATTAACTTTAAGTAGACTGTGCAATAGTTAAACGTTACCTTTTCAAATACCTTGCCACTAAAAATTGACTCTGCAGGGTTCGATGAGGCGAGCGTCCTTACCCGTAACTAAGCATTACTCGATGGCGGTTTGCAGCAACTGCAGAAAGTCCAAGGGGGAGCTCGAGCATCTCGAGGACAAGGTCACCTTCCTCTCCCTCCCCCTAGGCCTTCACTCTCCTTCCTTCTCTGACGTTGTCCTCGTCACCTCCGACGATGGTCTCGGCCACTCCGACGCCATTCCAGTTCATGTCCCTTTTCTTCGTGTATTCTTGATTCTGTTAAAATCTTTGTTTGGTTTGTGGATAAGGCAATAATCGAATAATAGGCGCTGAATGTGTTGTTGAGCGGTGTTTAGGTATTTGAAAGAAATTGGAAGGACTTAGATGGGGAAAGATCAAGAAAGAGATATCAGTTGCAGTGAGAGGATCAAACAGTGCTGGAACTCTTTGTTTGGATCGTAACTATGGTCATTATTTTTCAGTTTTAGTTTCAGATTCAACTCTAGTTCATTTCTTGGAAGCTAATAAAATGAACTTTAGGAGCCAACAAATACTTTCCCCTTCAAAATTCTTTCAGCGTTTTTCCTACGTGGAGAAGCTAAGAACTTACGGAATTTGTTATCCAGTATCCTGGATTGCAATATGTGGAGGAAACAGAATGGTAGAAGGTTTGAAGAAGAAAAAAAATTCTTGATTTGAAAAGTTTCGGTGTAAGTTAAGTTTTTCTTATTCCTTTTGGGATTTGATTAGTGAGAATTCATAGGTTCGCCAGTATCGCAAACTTTGAGCAGTTGATTCCCTAAGTAATATTGGACTGATGGCATCAGAATTTTAGCATGGGATGATGTATTTGTAGAGAAGAGAATATGGTTCACTTATTTTTTAGATCAGCTTGTAGGGCTTATGCAATTTATTCAGCAGTAAAGTTCTGTTATAAGGCCTCTGGTAACGTCATTTGTCATGAAGCAAATGTGGCATTTTCCAGTGCTTAAGAAAATGTTTATACAAGAATATCTGTGCGTGCTCAACTCTGCACCTTATGGAAGACTGTTGAAAATGAACTGTTTTACCTGGAATAATTTTTCCTCAAATATTATTGAAATTTGAGAAAATTAAGGTCTTAGCTCTTTACTGAGGAAACACGTAATTGTCTTTATCTTTTACCAAAGAGGAGAGGGCAGACACACTAGCACTAGCTCTACCAGCTTGTCAAAGACAGCAACCTCTCTGTTTTTGTTGATTATAACAGAAAGGTCCAAACTTTTTTGGAGATGAATACAAGTATGTCTGGAGGAATGAGATCCAGAAACATTCTTGTAATCTAATTTTGAGTTTCTAAAAGATCCTGTTCACTGTGCGCCCTCCAAATGAAAGAAAATAAATAAATAGATAAAATAGTTTTCAGTTCCTTGATTGCTTCTCAGCTTTAGTAGCCTTCCTCCTGTTCGTTATCCGTGTCTTATCCAGGTTGAACTGTAGTAACCCTTAAGTCTCCTAGGCAGATGATATGATCGGGTCATGATGTTTTTTATGGTCAACAGTTAGATTGTTGGAATTATCCTAAATACACATGCATAAATATATTATATTTGCCATGATGCAATCTGATGCTACAATCTATGCAGCAGAATTTGTAGGGTGTTGGTCTGATGCCAATACTGAGTGACCAACCAACCATCAAATATTCTCGGAGAAGATAGAATTCACTATTAGCTTCTTGTTTTTTGTCCTCTAAATTAAGCTTCACACAATTTACAGTTTTTTTATTATATCATCATCCTCAACTACATCTTATCCTAACCAAGTTAGGGTTGATGATGCAACATTCCTAATGTAAATTGACTTTTAAAAGTCACGTTAACAATACAAATCCGTGCATTATTATATGATCAAAGCATTATTATATTTCATCAGATGAGTTAACACTTTTTGTGATACATTGTAATTGGATGACTACTCTATACTACATCATTCATGTTTTGCCAAAATTTGACAAGAGCTCGGCGATCCTATTTCATAAGTCTCTTAACTTTTTGAGGGACATGTCATTTTAGCTTTGCATGCTGTTGTATATGTGATTCAAAATTACATGATATAAGATTGCATTTTGTTTTCACTTCATCTGTGTGACATTTGACTTTAATCACATTTTCATTTCAGTGTTATTTGACTGTGTTTAATACTAACCGTTGATCTCTTATAAGCGGTCATCATGTGGCTCATATTCGTTCACTCTCGATATTTAAAGTTCTTATGAAAACCCAGTGTTCTAAAAATCGGCCTAGGCGGTCGCTGGCCAACCGTGAATTTGGCCTAATTGGCCCCCTAGGCCCTGGCCCGATTAATCGGCCAGCGACAGCTCCTAGGTGGCGCCTAGCCACCTAGGACGCCTAATTTTTTATTTACCTCTCAGCTGTCTCCCCCTTCTCTAGTCCAAGGCCACTGCCGCTTGAACGCCATCGATACCTCATCGCTCCTGGGATGGCTAGGGCAGAGAAAGAGTAGCCTTGGAAGTACGAGTCCGTCTCTTTCCTCATGCGGAATGGGTTGTCCGTGAGGCTCATGATCAGTCGGGGAAGGTTCGTCCAGAGAGAGATAGGCGTTGCTGAGAATCATTTCCCGGTTTGGGTCCAAATTGAGCAAATCGGACTCGACTCGTGGGTCGTAGACCCAGATGCTGCCAATCCGATTGTAGCACTCGAAGACCACCACCTGGTGGCCCTCTCGCTTGAGCTCACGAGCTGCCACCAGGTGAGGATGGCTGGATATATATATATATATATATACAATACAAACAGATAAATATATAAACATATATATATAAGTTTTTGATTTATATATATAAGTTTTATCTGTCTTTTTAACTTTGATTTATTTGAAAATAATATAAAATTACATTAAAGATTTAAAAAAAATAGTAGTTCGCCTAGGCCCCGCCTAGGCATCCTAGGCCCTAGGCCCCAAATTGACGCCCGACTAGCGTCTAGTGTGTTTTAGAACACTGTGAAAACCTAATCGTCACTTTGCAATCATGAAAACCTAAATTGGCGCCAGGAGAGGAGACAACTTGTGAATCTTTCGATCGATAAAAACTTTCGATGTATTGCTTGATCTCCAGTTACAATCGCTTCGTTGTGGGAGAAATATTAAGGGACAGTGGTGAATATTGTGGTTTTGCACGATTTGCTGCAAGTTTGTACTCGAATTGTATTGTCTTCTTGATGCAATATTGTAAATCATTTTGTTCTTTGTTTGATTCGGTATAATTGAATTGTACTCTTGTTGATTTAGTGGATTGACTAGAGGCGTAAACGTCTGCCATAAGTAGGACCTGTTTTTGGGTCCAAACACGTAACTCACTGTGTCGATATTTTGTGTGTGAGTTGTGATTGTTTAGTTTCAATTTCTGTTTCTATTTCATTGTGCTTGCTCTTGGTTAAATTGGTTAATTGACAGGGTTGCAATAAACTAACACATGCTTTTCTGCAAAGGATAGCATTCTAAGAAGAAAGGTCTGTTCAGTGAGCAATGTCATTCTGTTTGTTTATGTTGGAAATCTCCTTTTGCTCAATGATCTATAATTCCTGAGTTTGGTATTTAAACATTAGCATACCCTTCTAGGAAATGCATAGGTATCTAGGAAAATAAAAACATCACCATGCTGTGTTTTTTTCGTTTAGAAACATCAAGTAGACCTTTATGCACTTTGTGGTTGTAGTTGTTAGCTTCTCTTTTTGCATGTTATGGATTGGGCAATCAATGTCGTATTAAGTGGTTTAACTGTCAAAAAATTTGTCATTCCCTTTTTTCTTTGTTTCATTGTGCTTATTTGGTCAATTCATCAACTTATCAGGCTAGTCGCTCCCCAGTTTTCAGAGCCATGCTTGAAAATGAGACGGACGAAAGCCTGAGTGGTACCATCATAATAGGTGATGTATCATGTGATGCTCTTCGCTCCTTTGTTCATTATCTATATAGTGCAAAGGCAAGCCTTGATGAAGAAATGGCCATTGACCTTTTAGTAATGGCCGAGAAATACCAAGTGAAACATCTCAAGACCTATTGTGAAAAGTACAAGGTGTCCAAGTTGAACTGGGAGAATGCCCTCATGAATTTTGCCTTTGCACGCCAACACAACGCTAAGATCTTAGAAGAGGCAACCTTATTATTGATCATGGACAACATGGATAAGCTTAGCAAGTGTGAAGTATATATGGAGCTCGTGGAGAAGGATCCTCGGCTTCTTGTAGAAATCTATGAGGCTTATCTCTCGAGGCAAGTTAATGTTGCTGCCCTTGCAAGGTATGATTATGAAGGTCCTCGTTCTCGTTCTCGTTCTCGTTCTGGTTCTGGTGCTGGTTTTGATTGTGATTAGGAAGATGGTTGAGTTGTTGATGGTTTTTTTTTAAAATTGCATACAATATGTAAATATATCTAAATTGAAACGGAATAATGGAACCATTAATTTGTCTAACAACTTCTGTAGAAGAAAATTATAAAAGTTTTCTTTTGTTCACCTGTTGTTCGTCTAAGATTCGGAATGGTGATGCCGTAGATGGTGTATGAATAACCAAAAATCTAAATCAAAGTTGGCACCCTTTTTTTATGTTCTATATATATATATATCATAGAAATATTTATACATGTATATATCACATAGATATATCCTTTCTTAAAATTCAAAACTTGAAAGAATTTGAATCAAATTCAAATTCCAATCACTTTGCTCACTAAAAAACTTATCCTATAGTAATTGCAAAATCTAACAATCTCTCATTCAGGTATATGGGATAATGCTTAACTCATCTCCTCTTATAGGATATCAAGAGGTGTGACTTCGATGACAATGATAAGTGTATTATATCAAACAATTACCAATGTCAATATAATACTTTGTTGCATAAAAAATAAAATTAAACAAGGATAATGTCATCTATGCCTTAGATAATACATAACACATCAATCAAATGCTTCAGATGCCTCGAAAGTAACTCTAAACAAGATTTGATCATCATTCAAAGTTCTTACACTTATGACCATCACATAGATGATCGTCTGGACTATGAGATGCAAAACTTATATAGCATGGTATAAAATTATATTTCTAAGAATTTGAACTAATTCATCTCTTGGTTCAGTCGCTTACCCAGTCATGACCTGCCCAGTTGCTTATTTGATGGCCAATTGGGTGACATGCTAAAGTAATAATTTAATTGAACCTCAACTTCGTAAAATAATTCTAGGTTAGAAGGCATACGTAAATAAGGTCCCACTCAGTAACAGAAAGAGGGCAATCTTGTCACTTCCTTATAGCAATTATATATACAAGAGCATGTTATATGACGTGCATGCTACAGTGGAGATCCCGTTAATTGGGGATGTCACACTCGAAACACCGTACAAATATTGGCCCAGTCGCCACATTGGCACTAACCTGACTCACTCAACTCGTGAGTGCTTACATCTAGCTATTACCAAGCTTAATATGAAATTTGGGATAGATTCATATTTGACTTCTTCAAATAAGCCTCATCAAGTCGACAATAACGACCTTGAATACCCTTCATGTATCAAGGCACTTATACTGATCACATAAGTCCAAGAGTAAGTTGTTTCATCTTGCACACCACATAGGTGTCAAAGGGATTGTCGGCGTGAGAGGATCGATCCAAGTCTAGTGACATTCACGAACATGTGCAACTATTTCAATGTTTTACATCTCAACAACACAATGTCATATCATGAAAACAAAAAGAAAATAACAAATATCTATCGGTACAAAATAATATGATTATCGTAAATAGTGATTAAAACGTAAAGTTTAAATTCTATGTGATTACATACGCTTTACATGGGATTCAAACATATTCCTACTAAGTGGCTTTGTCAATGGTACAACCAATATTTCAGCTCTAGGAATATAATTCAATATCACTTTCTTTTCTCTGACTAGTCCTCTAATATAGTGAACATATGTTGACGTGGAGACATTATCATCTATATCATCGTTAAAATCAGCATCAGTATAACCACACTTTTATATCTCCATCTTAGAAGGCCAGGACATAATCAAAAGTACCACGTAGATACTTTATAATTCTTTTGACAATTTTTCAGTGTTTCTCCTCTGGATTACTTTGGTATCTGTTTACTAGCCTAACTGTGAAACAAATATCATGACCAATACACTTTATTATGTACATGAGACTCCTAACAGCATTGGCGTACAATTTCTTCTCCATTTGTTTCTTTTTTCCTTTGTTTTATGGCACTGACTATAACTCATGGTACAATCCTTATCAACTGGAGTATCAACAGGCTTTGAGTTATCCATATGAAACCATTCAAGGATCTTATGTGGATAAGTCTCTTGAGATATACTCAAAAGCCTTATTGAGCTATCCCTCAAGATCTTAACTCTAAGGATATAACTCACATCCCTTAAATCATTTATTTCAAAGATAAAGGATAGTCATTCTTTAATGGTATTAATCATCTCCAAGTTGTTTTTAGCCAATATGATGTCATCTATATGTAAAGATAAAATCAAGAATCCATCTTTTGTCTGTTTGACAAACACACAATGGTCTTACTCCATCATACTCAAACTAATGGAGGTAATGGCTTCATGAAACCATAGATACTATTATCTAAACAACTGCTTAAGACCATATATGGATCGTTTGAGATTGCACACTTTGCCTTCCTGCCCTTTAGTAATAAAACTGATAGGTTGATCCATGTATATCTCATCGTCCAGTTCTCCATTGAGAAATGTTGTCTTAACATCCATTTGATGTAACTCAAGATCTGAAGAAGAGACGATGGCTAGAATTGCACGTATAAATCCAAATCTCACCACAGGAAAAAATTTCTCTAAGAAATCCACACCCTCATTTTGGGTGTAGCCTTTTGCAATCAAATAGGCATTATACTTATCGATTCATCCATCAACTCAACGTTTGACTTTCAAGACCTATTTGTTGCTAATCACTTTTCTATTTGGTGGAAGATTGACAAGTTCCCATGCCATGTTCTTAGCCATTGAATCCATCACTTCCCTGATAGCGATCAACCATTAATCTCGATTTAGGGAGTTTTAAGACTTCTGCATAGGAATTTAGCTCAATGCTTGCTAACATGGCACACATAACCACCCTTCCGTCTGCATCTTCGAAATGACAATGAGAGATAAGCCCACATTAGTTATGTCAGATTAATTGAGTCTCCAAAGTATTGTTTATGGGTTCACTCCCATTGACTGCAGGAATGTTTCCACTTACTAAAGACACTTTCTCCTATAATTCATACAATTGGAAGTTCTTATCAACCTCACCAATTCTTGGGAACTCATACTCAAGGAACTTTACATCCCGAGATTATTCCTCAGTCAAACCCTCATTAGAATGTTTACTATACATAACATATCCTTTTGAGCTTGCAGGATACCAAATGAACACATTTTTGCTGGCTCTTGATCCAAGTTTACCATACTTGTGGGACTTGTTATGAACATATCTAGTCGATCCTCAAGGTCGTAAGTGTTCTAAGTTTGGACTTCTACCAGTCCATAACTCATAAGGGGTAGAGGGCACGGACTTGCTTGGAACACGGTTAAGAATGTAGGTTACAATCAACAGTGTATCTCCCTAGGAACTAATCAGGAGATTCACCTATGCCAATATCGATCTAACCATTTCCATCCGTCCATCCTTTCATGTCAAAGACAATGCGGCGAAGACGACAACAACACTTCGATCAATTGCAACATAACCATAGGGATGCACAAAGTGCCCACGACCATGGCAAACCCAAATGCAATGATCCGTCTCATCAGTCATGACATACGCAGCCACTGGCAACACAGCCATAAAATAAACAATTTTATGCTGAAAAAATTCACGAGTTAATAAAACCATGGTTATAAATGGTCGGTCACAACAATGTAGAAAAATAAATAAAGCTCTGATACCACTAAAGAACTTTAATAAAAATTGTATGCGATATATAAATATACCTTATTTGAAGTGAAATAATCGAACCACCAATTTATCTAACAATTTATGTGGAAGAAAACTACAGAAGATTTCTTTTATTCACCATTTTTCCCTCCAAGACTCGAAATGGTAATGCCGAAGATAATGTATGAGTGACCAGAAATCGAAATCAGAGTTGACGCTCTTTGTTTTTTGTTTTATATATATATATATATATCACATAAATATATCTTTTTTTATAAATTTAAAACATGAAAGAATTTGAATCAAATTCAAATTCCAATCACTTATCACATCCATTTTCTTACTAAAGAAATTTATTCCATAGTAATTGCAAAATGTAACAGTTGATCTCTTAAAATGAGAGTTAAGTCTGGCAATCTCTTTTTTTTGTGTGTGTGTGTGTGTGTGAATTTATGCGTGTAGTTAGTTTTCAACAAGTTGGGCGTATGGTAACTTTTGCAAATTGGGATTCCAATTTTTTAAGCCCCAATTTGCCTCAGGAGAGGGTTATGGTCTAAGTTGCAAGGGCAATGAAATCACTTGAAGTTGGTTGGGAGCTGGGTTGATGCGTACATTGACATGGGTGCTGTTCAGAAGGCAAGGCAGAAGCTCTAATCCAAAACACAAATAGGCAACAAAGAGAAGAAAACATCAGAGCCACAGGCCTACAATGCAGTAACTATCAGGGAAGAAGGTAATGGTTACTTCACTCAATTTGGTCTTTTACAAATAATTTAAAATTGGATAGTATTTTTTCAATTTTTCATATTCGTTTTGGGTTTTTTTTTTTTTTTTTTTTTTGGGGGGGGGGGGGTTATTCATTTTCTAGTGTTTGAATGAGAAATATGAAAAAAAAAAAAAAAAAAACATACTCGCTAATTCAAAAATCCTTTTAATTTATTTTTGTATTTATATCAAAATTAATAAATTATTTTTTCATCAAAATATTTTTCATATATATATATATATATCTTTTTGATCTATATTTGTACATAAACAAATATTAAATTTTAGTGTTATAAACTGTCAATAAACTGTTGAAGCATAATCCTTCATGATGGCATATTTTCTAAGTTGCATCTATTTATATTGTGTGTCTCACTAAACTTAAATTGGTTTTTGCTTTGTTATATAAATATATATATTATGTGAGAATTAAACTAATATATATAATAATTTTAAATATATTAAATTTAATGATATTATCATAATAATTTTAATTTTAATAATTTTATATTAAATAATATATTTATAAAATTATAAATAAATTTATTGATGTATTTGTAAAATTCACAAGGTATTCATGAACTTCTAATTGGCTGTGTTCATGAATCTTTAATTAAATATATTTACGAGTTTTAATAAGTCAAATTTTACTAAACTCAAATTTTAACTTGTTTATAAATCAAGTTTCAAAATTAAGTTCAAACTAAATTTATTTACCCTAATAAATGAATTCGAATGAGTTTTTGTCTAGTTATATATCGAGCCACTCACGAACTGTTTAACTCATTTACAACTTGATCTTAATGTAATATATAATATAATATATTAATATAAGGTGATATAAGTGTCCATGTAAACTGTCTAAATAGTATTTTTAAATTTTTAATGCTAATCATTGTTTAAAGAATAATAGTTATAGTGTATTTACCATATTTTATTTTTAATATATAAATAATTTAATTAATTGATTCAATATTTCAAAATATATATATTTATCTCTAATTAATTAGATGGTTAGATATTAAAAATACAATATAATAAATTGTTATGGATATTTTCTAGACCACTACTAATAGATTGGACACAATCGAGCGGGCCAACCCAATCTCCCGAAACTCAAAGGGCCTAAAGCCGAGGTCGTCACAATAAGGTAGCATGTCGCCAAAACCCGAGCTTAGATCACAAAAGTAAGTGAGCTCCCAACGATGCTTTTAATTTACTGGATGAACCATACAACTCGTGTAACACCCCGCCTTATACGAGCGCATCACTATAAGGGAATTCTCATGAATCTTTTTTTTTTTTTAAATCTGTCACACGCGGCGCCATGAGAACAATCTTCACATGCAGATGGAACACTCGTCGCATACAATAGCCGGCGCCCGTAGTGATTTCAAGAGCAATCTTCACATGCAGGTAAAAATCTCGAAAACCCCAGTTTTACTCGTTTAATCAAAATCGATAGAGTTAAGACTAAACGAAACACAATATAACACAGCGGAATAATTAACACCAAAATGTCGTGGCCTACCACAAGTTTCATACAAGGTATTTCCATACCGAAATATGTATTACAAACTATCAAATGATACAGCGTTATCATACAACCGTTCATACATATACCAAAATAAATACAAACACTTCCAAAATAGTACAACGACTATCAACTAAACACCGTTGGCCCCACCGGCCATGTCCTCGACCTCGCAGCAATCTCTAACTGGAACGTTAAATGTTTCAGGGGCATAACCCAGGTTAAATGATAAAAACATCTAAGTGATGGCATAAAACAGTTTACACAATACATGAAAGACATGTAAGCATGGTATATACAGACAAATGACAACATGCAACGTGTTTAACTTCAGAAATCTCCTTGACATACTCAACCTCTCGTGGAAAACCATTCCACACACGTTGGGTTGACCTTGCCGCGACATACTTAATCCCTCGAGTGTCCTACCGTGTCACTCGTTCACCAGGATTAACCTTATCCCATTCTCAAGAAGACCCCATCCCGTCCCATACGGACCCAACGACAACACAAACAATTGACACCCCGATGATATGAAAATCACATGCCATGCACCCACTCCTTTGTAAGAAAAACAGTTGATGCAATAAACTCCATGTTCAATATGCAAAAGATGTTACAAACACATAAGAGAAACGCCATTACAAAATAATCCAAGTCCTGAAGGGTATAACCGCTCACTAGAACCGGTCCAATCGTTAATTTCCTAAGCTCGGGAGGGTAAAACCGCTCACCAGAACCCACTACACACACTCCAGCATACATTCAAGATAAGGTAAAGCTAGAATCAAACCACTCACCTCAATTTGGAAAAGTCTAGTTTTTGCCTCAAAAAATGTGCCACATCTCGAAAAACGTGCAATCCTTCTTTCCAACACATCAATTGTCTCCTATTCACCATTAGGACCTTAGAAATCAATATTTCTATTTTTCCTCAATTTTCTCTATTTTTCTTTATTTTTAAACATTTCTTACTTTCAAAAATTCATAAAAAATACTTAACATCAAGTTTCACCAAATATTTTTCCATGATAATTCCTAAAATAATTTTATAAAAATTACAAAATTAAAATCAAGGATAAACCCTACCTCACGCACCCTCATGCGCCACCTAGGGGATCAGCGAGTAAAGCCCACGCGCGGCCATCTCCAGTCATCTTCTTCGGCCTTCTTCTCCGACTCCGATGATCTCCGATGCTCCAAATGATTACAGGGGCTTGAAGAACTTGATGAGGCGACCTCGATGGTGCCTTTAAACGTCGAAAAAAGCCGGAAGAAGGTTTAAAACCCGATTACAAGTCGCGGTCCGGCGAGCTTTGCTTTTCCGGCCAACCCACTGAAACCTTGTTATTTCTACACCAAACGACCCCAAATGCTCCAGAAATAATCCTCAAAACCCAAGGAACAAAAGCCCCTTATCCCAGAAGCTCGATTCAGCCTAAAACATGAAAAAATTTCACCCGATTTATGCTTCAAAACTCTCTGTCAAGAACCCCATTTTATACTCATTTTTTACCCGATTCTCCATCATATCTAGCTCGTTCTTATCCCCTAAACCCAAATCCATCCTCCAAACCAATCGAAAAGCCCTAAATCATGAGCCTAAGCCCTCGAAAGATTCGGCCAAATCAAAAATTTCTTCCACCACCATTTTCGGTCACATCCTAGCATTTTCCAGCCAATGGCGAGTCCCAACAGCTTCATCATCGTCTGAAGCTATGCTAGCACCTCCCAGGCGACCTTCCCGACGCCTCAGAGGCAGCTGTCAGTGGCCACAGGCAGCCGGTTGGTTTCACACCTTGGTATTTTTGGAATTTTGCAATTTTGCCCCCAGCCAACTTCTAATTGCATTTCCTCCCAAGACTTGATGCCCCTAGACTTCTTGTTAATTCCTTGACTGCCCACAAGTTTTGTATTTTCCATTTCCCTTTGAAATTTCTGAAAAATTGGTTGTTTCGACCTCCCTCGGGTAGTTTATAAAATCTGCACTTTTACCTGAATGCTCTTAATTGTGCGTTTTCAACCTCAAACCTTCGAAAATCTCTTGATTTTGTCGAATATTGCTTATTTGGACAGTTTTACCTTTATGGGCTTGCTTGACATAGTCCCTTACCCTTCGGTTGTGTTTTGAATATTACAAGAAGGCCCAAAACTATAGTAAATACCAATTTTGACCCCGTAATTTTCTGAAAATACTTATAATATTGAACATTGGATATTACATCCTCCCCCTCTAAAAAGAAATTTCGTCTTCAAAATTACTAGCTTACAACATTAAATAAATACGGGTAAGAAATTTTCATTTCCTCTTCGCGTTCCCACGTAGCTTCCTCTTCATCATGATTGCTCCATAACACTTATACCAACGGGATAACCTTATTTCTTAAGACTTGGTCTCTTTAATCTAAGATTTGCACTAGCTCTTCAGGGTACGTTAGATGGTTTCGAATCTTGATGGTCTCGTTTCGAAGTACTTGAGTAGGATTCGGCTCATGTTTCCGTAGTTGAGACACGTGAAACACATTATGGATATTTGATAATGCCACAGGTAAAGCTATTCTGTAAGCCACTAACCCAATTTTCTCCAAAATTTCATAGGGATATACCTTGGGCTTAATTTCCCTTTCCTTTTTCCTCGAATCACTGATTTGAATGAAGAGACCTTCAAATATACCTTGTCACCAACCAAAAATTCCAAATTTCACCTTCATTGATCAACGTACGATTTCTGGCGACTTTGACTTGTCCTCATTTTCTCCTGAATTTTCTTGATATTTTCCATAGTAGTTTAAACAATCTCGGATCCAATTAATCCTACTTCTCCAGTTTCTACCCAGTATAGTGGCGTTTTGCATTTTCGCCCATACAATGCCTCGTACGGGGCCATTCCAATGCTACTATGGTGCCCATTGTTGTAGGCAAATTCCACCAATGGTAGATGTTTCTCCCAACTTCCTAAGAAATCCAAAATACATGCCCTCAATATGTCCTCGAGCGTCTGAATTGTTCGCTCAGATTGTCCATCGGTTTGAGGGTGATAAGATGTGCTGAGCTTTAACTGTGTTCCCATACATTTGTGGAAACTTTCCCAAAATCTTGACATAAATCGTGGATCTCGATCTGACACTATGCTTGCAGGGATTCCGTGTAATCGTACAATTTTCTCAATATATAGCTGAGCTAAAGCATGAGTCGGTTGCCCTATCTTAATAGGCAAGAAATGTGTCGACTTGGTCAATCGATCCACTATTACCCAAATAGCATTGTTTCCTTTGGGACTTCGAGGCAGGTTGGTCACAAAGTCCATAGTGACGTGGTCCCATTTCCACTCGGGAATGTCCAGTGGTTGTAACATTCCTCCCGGACGCTGATGCTCAATTTTGATACGTTGACAGGTATCGCATTGCGCCACGTACCATGCCACATCTTTTTTCATTCCAGGCCACCAGTAAATTTCCCTAAGGTCCTTGTACATCTTCGTGGATCCTGGATGTATAGTGTACCTAGCTCGATGAGCTTCCCTTAAGATATTTTGCCTTAGATCTTGATCTCTTGGCACGTAAGTTCTTCCTTGAAACCAAAGTATACCATCGTGATAACTGAATTCAGGTGCCTTAACTTGATCGTTCTTATCTATCCATTGACTTCTTCTTGTATCTGTTTGAAGAGCTGTCCTGATTTGATTCACCACATTAAGTTGGATTGTCAGATTTGCCAAATATCCCTTGACTGGCTTAGGTTTAACACTTACTGTCAGGTGGCTGAATTCCTCAATCATTTCCCACTCCTTAACCACCATGCTAGCCACTATTTCAGAGATTCTTCTGTTAAGAGCGTCTGCAATTACGTTTGCCTTCCCTGGATGGTAGGAAATGGTACAATCATAATCTTTCAAGTATTCCATCCATCTTCGTTGTCGCATATTCAGCTCCTTTTGAGAGAAAATGTACTTCAAACTCTTATGGTCCGTAAAAATTTCAAACTGCGCTCCATAAAGATAATGTCTCCACAACTTTAAAGCATAAATTATGGCTGGTAACTCCAAGTCATGAGTTGGATAGTTCTGCTCATGCCTCTTCAATTGTCGGGATCCGTAAGCGATTATCTTCTCGTCTTGCATTAGAACACATCCCAAACCTATTCCTGAAGCATCGCTATACACCACATATTTTCCTGACTCTATTGGCATTACTAAAATCGGTGTTGTAGTTAGTCGTGCCTTAAGTTCTTGAAAACTTTGCTCACACTTTTCGTCCCATTCGAACTTAACTTCCTTTTGCATCAATCGGGTAAGTGGAGCGGATATCTTTAAGAATCCTTCTACAAATCTTCTGTAGTATCCGGCTAGTCCAAGAAAACTTTAAATTTCCCCGATGTTCTTAGGTGTTTGCCACTTTTGAACTACTTCTATTTTTGCTAGATCGACAACTATACCCTCTACGGAAATTATGTGTCCAAGAAAAGCTACCTGAGTAAGCCAAAATTCACATTTTAAAAACTTGGCGTATAACTTGTGGTGCTTTAAAGTCTGCATAATTATCCTTAAATGTTCCTTGTGTTCTCTCTCATTGGCTGAATATATCAGAATATCATCTATGAACACTATTACGAACTTGTCCAAGAAAGGTCTAAAAGTTCGGTTCATCAAGTCCATAAATGCAGCAGGTGTATTAGTTAATCCAAACGGCATCACTAAATACTCGTAGTGACCATACCGCGATCAGAAAGTAGACTTAGGTATGTCTTCCTGTTTGATCTTTATCTGATAGTACCCTGGCCGAAGGTCTGTCTTTGAGAACACCCTAGTTCCTTGAAGTTGGTCAAATAATTCTTCAGTCCACGCCTGAGAGAAAGCCATTGCCCAGTGATTTGAAATATGTCTTTCTAGGAGAAGGGGAAGCATTCCCAGTGGTGATCTCTTCAAGTTTGACACCTCAGCAAGAGCAACAACTGATAGAAGTTCTAAAAGCACACAGGAAGTCATTAGGATGGACCATTTCAGATTTGCAAGGTATTAGCCCTTTGATCTGTACTCATAAGATATTCTTGGAAGAAGGAGCAAAACCAGTTAGGCAAATGCAAAGGAGATTAAATCCCAACATGAAAGAAGTTGTCAGAAAAGAAGTGCTTAAGCTATTGGATGCTGAAATAATTTACCCAATCTCTGATTCTAAGTGGGTAAGTCCAACACAGGTAGTACCCAAAAAGTCTGGAGTCACTGTTGTAAAAAATGAGAACAATGAATTGATTCCCACGCGCATCCAGACAGGATGGCGTATGTGCATTGATTATAGAAAGCTCAATTCTGTGACAAGGAAAGATCATTTTCCTTTGCCTTTCTTGGATCAAGTTCTGGAGAGAATAGTAGGCCAAGCCTACTATTGTTTCTTAGATGGGTACTCAAGGTACAATCAGATAGAAATTGCACTAGAAGATCAAGAGAAGACAACTTTCACATGTCCATTTGGGACATTTGCATACAGGCGCATGCCATTTGGGTTATGCAATGCTCCAGCCACCTTTCAAAGGTGTATGATGAGCATTTTCAGTGAAATGGTTGAGCAAATTGTTGAAGTATTTATGGATGACTTTTCTGTTTATGGAAGTAACTTTGAGGCCTGTTTGGAGAATCTGAAAAAGGTTTTAGCAAGATGTGAGGAAACAAATCTGATACTCAATTGGGAAAAATGTCACTTCATGGTGAAACAGGGCATAGTCTTGGGGCACATCGTTTCATCTAGGGGGATGGAGGTAGACAGGTCAAAAATTGAAACAATTCAAAAACTCCCCATCCCTAGGAATGTGAAAGACATCAGAAGTTTTTTGGGACATGCAGGGTTTTATAGGAGATTCATTGCTTCCTTTAGCACCATAACAAGACCCTTGTGCCATTTGTTGTCTCAAGATGTTCCGTTTGAATGGAGTCCTGCCTGTCAAAATGCTTTTGATAAATTGAAAGATGCACTCATTTCAGCACCTATCATTCAGTCCCCTGATTGGTCCCTCCCGTTTGAACTTATGTGCGATGCTAGTGATTACGCGGTAGGAGCTGTGTTAGGGCAGAGGAAGGATAAGAAACCTCATGTGATATATTATGCTAGCAAAACTCTTAATGAGGCACAAAAGAATTACACCACTACAGAGAAAGAGTTACTAGCAGTTGTCTTTGCCCTGGACAAGTTTCGATCTTACCTCGTAGGGTCACTAGTGATCATTTTTACTGATCACGCTGCTCTGAAGTATTTGTTCACAAAGCAAGATGCAAAACCCCGTCTGCTCCGATGGATCTTACTCCTGCAAGAGTTCAACATTGAAATCAGAGACAAGAAGGGAGTAGAAAATGTGGTGGCTGACCATTTGTCAAGGATTCCAAGTCAAGATCTCACACAATTTGATGAACCAATTCATGACAATTTCCCTAATGAGCAACTGTTTAAAGTGAATGTTATTCGTGCATCATCTGTTGTCCCTTGGTATGCCGACATTGCGAACTACCTGGCAACTGGTTTGATCCCAAACCATTGGAGTAAGCAAGATAGGCATAAATTCTTCAGAAAAGTCAGAACCTTCTTTTGGGATGAGCCATACCTCTTCAAGTATTGTCCTGACCAAATCATCCGTAGATGCATACCCGATCATGAGCAACAAAGTGTTATCAATTTCAGTCATACTCTTGCATGTGGAGGCCATTTTTCTGTCAAGAAAACAGTTGCAAAAATTTTTCAGAGTGGATTTTCTTGGCCGACACTGTTCAAGGATGTGTACAAGTTCTGTTCAAATTGTGATCGATGTCAAAGGTTAGGAAGTCTGTCAAGGAGAAACATGATGCCATTACATCCGATCCAAGTGTTAGAAGTTTTTGACTGTTGGGGTATGGATTTTATGGGCCCATTTGTCAATTCATTTGGTCATGAATACATCTTACTTGCTGTTGACTATGTGTCCAAATGGGTAGAAGCAATCCCGGCCAGAACAAATGACCATAGGACTGTCGTGAAATTTTTGAAAGAAAATATATTCAGTCGATTTGGGATGCCACGAGCAATCATCAGTGATGGGGGTTCCCATTTTTGTAATAAAGTAGTGGCAGGATTAATGAAGAAATATGGTGTACTGCATAAAGTTGCAACACCATACCATTCCCAAACCAATGGTCAAGCCGAGCTAGCCAATAGGGAGATTAAGCGCATATTGGAAAAGACTGTTGCTGCTAATCATAAGGATTGGTCCTTAAGACTAGTAGACGCTCTTTGGGCATACAGAACAGCTTACAAAACAATTTTGTGAATGTCTCCCTATAGGCTAGTATACGGTAAATCTTGTCATCTGCCGGTGGAAATTGAGCATAAAGCATATTGGGCAATTCATAAGATCAACAAGAGTCTAACTGAAGCAGGCTTATCCAGGAAGCTCCAATTGAATGAACTTGAAGAAATTCGGAATGAAGCATTTGAAAATGCAAGATTGGCCAAGGTTCGCATGAAAGAGTTACATGATCGGCACATCATTCGAAAAAGCTTTCAAGTAGGGCAACGGGTACTCTTGTATGATTCTCGATTGCATCTATTCTCAGGAAAATTGAAGTCTCGATGGGTCGGCCCCTTTGTAATCAAGTCCATCTCAGGATATGGGGCATTTGAGATAGAAAATCCGGAGTCAGGACAGCTTCTAACAGTCAATGGTCATAGGTTGAAACCATACCAGGGTAGTGTTGAGGAGAATGAAGGAGTTGTGGATTTAGATGATCCATCATCATCTGATGAGTAGGGAAAGTTTCCTATCGTCTGGGAATCTGACGTTAAAAGACCACCTTTCCATTTAGGTTAAATGGATGTTTATAGATCTGAAAAAAAAAATAATAAAATTAAATAAATAAAAAAGAAAAAAATAAAATAAAATAATAAAGAATTATATATATAAGTTGTTCATTTTCTGCATTACTTAATTAACTTTGATTCAAATAGTGTTTCTCTGTGTGCAGTCTAAATAAAAATTTTTTTTTGCATACGAGTTCATGCATTGAAGACCACCAGGTATGCCTATCTTCTATCCTTTTATTGTCGATTGAGGACAATGCGCAATTTAAGTTGGGGGGTAAGGTGTACTTGATTTTATTGGTGTTTGAAACTGATCTATTGTGCAAATAATTTTGTTAGACTCGATAATATTGTCTTGTGTGGTATGTATGATTTTATTGGGCCCCTAAAACAAAACATTTATTAACAAAAAAAAAATCAAAAAAAAATAATAATAATAATAAGAATAAGAATAAAAAAAATTAAAAAAATAATAAAATAATAATTAAAAAAATAAAAAAAAAAAATTTTGAATTGAGAGAGACAGAATTGACGCTGGTGGTAGCTATCTTTTCTTGGGCAGTGCAATCACACTGCCCTATAAAGGATAAGGCACACTGCCAAATGTTGAAAAATGAGGCACCAAGCGTTGAAAAAGAGACGCCAAGCCTGACCCTGTAATTATGGCATGCCTCGAGCCGAGTGTAAAATAGTGATGGTCATTGCTCTATAAGAGACTCCATATCTGTATAAGGCAAGCCACCCTTCTTGAGCTCAGTCTTCTCTCCTTTGTGTTATTCTCCGATCAGGTACTCTCATCCCTTTTGTAAAGTTTATAGTTCTTTACTTTCTTCTTAGTATAGTTAAAAAAAAAAAAAAATGGATCTTTATCTCTCAAAAATTCACAAGTACTATCCATCTCTCCCGCAGAATGATTTGAAAAAAATTTATGTTGCTAGGTGTGAAAGACTTAGGTTGTTGATGCTTAATAACATCCCTGAAGATATTCGTTGGCTGATCGAAGCAAAAGTTCGATTAGCTGGTGAAACTTCACCTAGTTTTAAGCATTTTCCAGGCTTAGGGAAGAGTAGTTTTGCGAAGAAAAGAAGAGCGAAAAGAGTGAATGGTTGTTACAAATGTGCTCGATGGACCTGTAACACACGATGCAAATCTGTGGGGTTTACGTCCATAAATCGAGAAGATAAAATTAGTTTCATAAAGGATGGACTGAGTAAGGAGTCTCTGGATGATATCCGATTGACTCTTGAGACGCATCCGTGTGGAATAGTGCAAAGAGAACTTCTTGCTTTATGGACCCAGTTCAGAAGTGACCACCAACGCTATAGTCTTGGGAATCTGACTAAAAACGACCCTGTTTGCCAATCTATAAGAAAATTGGATGGGAAGCTTATCCCCACTTCATAGAAAGTGTTTAAGCCGTTTCTGGACGTAAAACCAGAGGAAGATGTGAGCCACAATCACAACTACTTATATATACGCAAGATTTTTGTTTGTATTTATTTCTTGTTGAATTGTTGTATAGCTACTTTTGATCTCCAAACTTCTTTTCAGGACATACAAAAGAAACAAACATGGAAGGGCAGTTCGTTCGTCAAATTAAAACCATATGTGTACTTTGTGGCTCTCAACTTGGGAGTGATATTTGTTACGCACTTGCAGCGAACGAACTTGGTAAAAAATTAGGAGAGGAAAAAATTAATTTGGTATATGGAGGGGGAAGTCGTGGATTGAATAGTTATGTTTCACAAGCTGTACATCTTGGAAATTCATCTGTGGTAGGTATAATGTCAATCCCTTTAGCTGAACCACATATTTCCGGGATTACACGCGGTCAACTTATAGAAACGACTTCTATGTCTGAGCGCATGGCTTGTAAGATTTATCAGTCAGATGCCTTCATTGCTTTACCAGGAGGTTTTGGAACACTTGAAGAAATCTTTTGTATAATCTCCTGGGCCAAGAGTAATCTCCATACCAAACCCATTGGACTTTTAAATGTTAACCATTTTTTCGATGGGTTACTCTCTTTTCTTGATCAGGCTGTGGACCAACAGTTCATTTCTCGTTCAGCAAGAAAGATTCTCATTTCTGCATCCACCATTGATAAGCTGTTAGAGAAATTACATGCTTATGTTCCACAGTACGATCCTCATGAGCCTCGGATAGACTGGTCTAAGGCAATTAGTAACAAGCGCCCAAGGGGTCCGATTAATTTAGATTTATCACTGTGAGAAATGCTCTTTATTAAGATGGCTGAGTAAGGAGTACTTTTTGTACTCTTGAGACGCATCTAGTTATTGTACAACTTGCAGGATTTTTTTGGTTGTGTTCTTGAAAAAAAAAAAAAAAAAACAAAAAAACAAAACTGTGGAATGTTGTTAGCAAAGTCTTTGATAAGATGGCTGAGTAAGGAGTACTTTTTGTACTCTTGAGACGCATTTTGCTTATCTTATGACTTGCATGAAATTTTTATTTTGGTGTGAAAATATAAATATATATCTATATGGTGTGCTCATTTGTTGTTTAAGTTTTAGCAGTTCACAACAAATCTATGGACTTGTGGAGTTACAGGTATTCCTAACAACCCTGATTTATTACTGCAATTCAAGTTGGGGGGTGTAAGGTCTAGTCATGAATCATCTGGTTTATATTTAACTGTGAGTTTGTAATTACTAGTTTGTAGTCTTGTGGGAATTGATTGTCTTTATCTACTCTTATAAAAAAAAAAAAAAAATTATTATGTGTTTTAAATAATGCTATTCCTAAAGCTTTAAAGTTATGCACTGATAGCCGGTTAAGTTTGCAATACGAAACATGAATGCATTGATTTCTCATTTGAAAACGTTTATGCATGAGAATAAGTAATTTACATTCATCAGGGATTCAAAATTTAGAAATTGGTTATCGGTCATAAAGTCAAAGGTAACAGTAATTAGCTGATTAGTACATTGAATGATCCCTCAACAGAAGTGGAGACTATTACCCAAGCAA
Organism: Diospyros lotus; assembly: GCF_014633365.1. NCBI lineage: Eukaryota > Viridiplantae > Streptophyta > Magnoliopsida > Ericales > Ebenaceae > Diospyros > Diospyros lotus. Next base: position 5,885,970 of record NC_068345.1, read on the forward strand.
GTGTTTGAGCCTAATAACCGTTAATTCTGAGTGAAATAACACTTACTCTAAATATGCTCTCTTGTTTATCTTATCTTTTCAATGGCTTCAAAATATCAATTCGCTTTGAATGTCTAGTATGATAGCGGATGAATTTGACTGGTTTCAAACTATGAATTAGATGACTGAGAAGCATGATAGGGGGATCAATTTCTTTCATTTTGAGCCTATTTTTTTCTTTAAATCAACCTCTTGTTAGCCCATTTGAGCCATTTGTAGTACAACTTCTTTCGTTACCCTTGTTTAACCCATAACCATATGAATTTTATCCAATCTGGTGTGATTTTGGGAATTAGTCTGTTTATCTATTTTCATATTTAAAAAAAAAAAGAGAAAAAAAAAAGAAAAAAAAAAGTGAAAAAAAATGGGGCAAATTCTCTTAGTTATTCAGCATAACTGTTTCAAAATGAATGCTAAAAAAAAAAAAAATTCCCGACACACCCTTTGCACACTCTACCTTTTCTTTGACAACCCGTATTAACCTTATAGCTCCATTACAACCCAGTCTAGTCCCTTTTGATGCTATAAATCATGTGATCTCAGAATTCGAGTTTGGAGTAGGGAATCATGTTTAAATTCAGAAGTTACTCATCTAGAGCATTATTCCAATCATGAAGCTATGTCAATTTCCTTGTTCTTTCATGAAAATACGTTCCTTGTATTTGGGATGGCACCGAGTTTTGAACTTGTTCTGCATTTACTCTTATAACGGTGCACCCCTTTGTGTGTACACCTGAGGAATCCTTTTTATTGGAGAGAAAATCCATAGTAAGATTTGAAGTCAAAACTTCGAGGGAGTAAGTATGTGTGTTGGTTATCCTAATTTCCATTCCTGAGATTGTATGACCTTTAACCAAAAATCTGATTTAGAATGCTAAATTATTTATTTAATTTTATGCATTTCGGTTTCGAATTTGAAATTTTTACATTCATACAGTTATTGTGAATAAAGTTTGGCAGGTGTATAATCTGATTGCTAAGGGACTAGCAATGTTTAAGTTGGGGGGTATGATTAGTGGTTAATTTTATAAAAATTTTGTTATAATTATACCCTTCTTTTGATCTTAAAAATAGTTTAAATTAGATATTAATATATATTTTATGGTTATATGCAAGTTTAAATTGAAAAATGAATGAAATGAAATTTTAAAGTAAAATTTAATAATAATAATAATAATATATAAAATTATATATAATACATATACATCATTATATGCATTCATGTAATATATATAATATAATATAATATATATATATATGTGCCATGTGTAATACATATATATAATATATAATTTATTAATAATATTAAATTATTTTTATTTTTTTAGGCATGAAGAATTAAAGCCCATGAAGACTTAAAGTCCATGAAGAATTCAAGTCCATGAAGAAATCAAACCCATGGAGAAATCAAGCCCATGAAGAATTCAAGTCCATGAAGAAATCAAGCACATGAAAAATTAAAGTCCATGAAGAATTTAAGCCCATGAAGAATTAAGGCCCAATTTGAGCAACCCATGGAAGATATTATTTGGAGAAGGCCCAAGGATTATTTTTAATCCTAATGAAGATTAAAAATCAATTTATAGAAATCTATTTTTATTTTTTATGTGAGAGCTTTATTAGGTGTGTTTTTTAGCTAAAATCCACTTAACTATTAGGTGGATATTATAGCTAAAATCCATTTAACTTTATGAATGCTTTATTAAGTATGTATTTTAGCTAAAATCCATTTAATATTAGGTGTGTATTATAGCTAAAATCCATTTAACTTTAAGTGTGTGAGTGCTCATTAGATATAATTATGTCTAGTTGAATAATTGAAATTGTGTGGTTTGTATTGCATCTTGTGGCCTATAAATAGATCACTTGATTGCATTTGTAAGTGTGATTATTATTCTTGAATCAAAGTTTAGTTATTTCCTTAGAATTCTCTCTTTGAGAATTGCTTTTGTTCTCTCTCATTTTCTTTAGTATTTTCTCTTGTGATCTTACTTTCTTCCTTTCTTCCTTTCTTCTTTTAAATTCTTATGTCATTTATTATTACTTTATTATTCACCGCCTAAATGGACGGTTAGTTTATGCCTTTAAATTTCTGCAATTTTAATTCTTGTCATTTAATTGTTCACCGCCTAAATGGACGGTTAGTTTCTTGCCTTTAAATTCTTGCAATTTTAATTCTTGTATTTTAATTATCTACCGCCTAAATGGCCGGTTAGTTTCTTCTATTTTAATTCCTGTCATTTAAATTCTGTTATTTAAATTATGTCATTTAAATTGTTGTCAATTAATTTAATAGAGATGAGTAGCTAAATCTAATCTTGGGTTAAGGCAAGGACAGTGTCTAACGCCAATGATTCCCAAAGAAAGCTACGCTTTAAATGAGTAACATTGGTTTAAACTTCAATATGAGTGTGTTTTGATTATTGAAAAATCACTAGGTTTGGATTGGAGCGTAAGCCTAACTTAGAGCTTTCATGTCACGCATGAGAGTTACTAGAACTGGAAACGCTATCATACCCAAACCCGGATGATTAATTTAGTTGTTTTGTGTATTAATTGTAATTGAATTTATGGTAGTTTCTTAAATTAGAATCCCGCATATCATGTATGGGGATTGCTTAAACTAGAGCTATCATTATCTTTAATTGCATTTAATAACAAATCCTCATATCTGAAATTAAATTAATGTTGCTAATCTTTTATGCTAATATTTGGGAATCAACGGGTTGGCACTGAAATTTTCTTAACTCAAGTACTTTCCAATTTCATATTCTCACGTTTAGTATTTATTTAAACTTCTGTCTTGCTTTATTTTCTAGTATTTGTTATCTAAAAAAATTATAAAAAATCATGTTATCAATCCATCTAAATGCGTGTGCGTGTGTGTGACATTCTTTTTTTTCTTTTGCCATAAATAAATCTCTCAGTGGACGACCTGGACTTATCCAGAAAGTATAAATTTAAATTTGAACTACAACTGCACTCGTACACTGACGAGTATAAACCTCTCGCCTAAATAAATAAATAAAATATAAAATTTTTATTGTGTTTTGTTTTGTGTTTTAATTGTAGGGTGAGAGTGCAGCCAATAAGCCTAACGTTATTCCCTCAACGCCATTGGGGAATTACAGCTACACTCTGGGGGCGACGTCCCATTCCCATTCACAAATATCAAAGTGACAATAATATCGTGACATGCTATTATCACGACTTTCCATACAATATGACAAAATTAATATTGCACTCATAAATAGCATGCTTATAAACAATCATCTCATGAATATCATATAGGGTAGGATAACTCACAAAACCATATTTAGGATAAAATTACACACTTTTTGAGATAAACTTGCATTTTCTCGAAAAGGGTGCATCGCCTCGATATGCGTGCCCCGCCTCGATTTTTGTGCCAACTCTCAAAGGTTGCACTAATCACATCATCTCGATCACCTCAATCATAAAATAATATTTAATCACTAAATATCCTCAATATTCCATTTATTTCATTTTTCCTTCATTTTCTTTCATTTTTCCTCTCCAAAAATTCCAATAAATATCTCGGGATTATTTTCTCAAATCTAATTTCACAACAATTCATAATATGCTATGAAATTCCAAGGAAAAATACTGAACTTACCCGGATGTTGCGTTTTCACACAAAATGATGCTCTTTGGTGCGGAAATCGAGACATCGGGAATCCCAACCTCAAAACTTTTTGCATGGACCTCCGTAAAATATTTTTCTAGAATTTTAGGGAATTTTTGCACATTTTTCTAGGCTCGCACGCGCCCTCACGCCCTGGCGCGTGGGCTGCGCGTGTTGACCAGTGCGTGTGGCCCACGCGCTGGTCGTCTTCTCCAGTGCCGGCGATGCTGGTTCTCGATGACACCTTGTAGCCTTCATCCAATTGATCCCAATGGACCCTCTTGAGGCTTGAAAGGACCACCAGAAGACGTCCCATCGGGCGTTTGAAGTCTCGGATCGACCGCGCGCCTCCAAACTCCGACAAAGCCCAAAACCCCTTCAAACCTCGACCAAAATGCATCAAACTCTCCAGAATCCATATAAACCTCATGGGCTTCAAAAGCCCCTTATTTTGGAACGCTCATTCGTTCAATAAGGTGGCCGATTTGAAGCTTTAATTTTTGAAAATTCTCAGCCATTCGAGCTTTTATTTATAAACGAATCTGAACCTCAAATGCCCTTGGCTGCCTTAACCATCACCTTAGGAGGCTCGACCTCCCCTGGATCGACCTCGATCGAGCTTTAGCAGACCACAAAATGGATTTGCAGGCGCACGAAGAAGCGGCCAACTTTCGACCACTTTTTCCTCAAAATCTGGCCACCACGATAGCTTTTGTCGGGCAAGCTCTTTACAAAAGATGCTCCCCTGACCAAGCCTCGTGCAATGTCGTGGCCAAAATTGGCCATGGACGACTGATCAGATTTGCCCATGCTAGCTTTTTCTTATTTTTGCACTTTAGCCCCTTAAAGTTTGGGCTATCTCATTTTGGCCCATTTCCACCTAACCCCTGAACTTTTGATAATTGCTTTCAAGACCTTCAAGTCCTAAAACATCAATTTGACCCTTGAGAATTCCGAAAAAATATCGTTTCGGCTTCCCTCTAGCAATTTCGAAAAACTGCACTTAAGCCCAAATCTTCGTTTTGGCCCTAAATCTTTTCGTTTCTTCCTGAAACCACTGAAGGGTTGTTCCTTATGAAAAATCGAAGCCCCCTCAAGCTTTCGTTGACTTCCAGGAAGTTATCTATAACAATTCGGTATTGCAGCCTAATTGGCAGCTGCATTTTTGCTGTACCGAAAACTGTCCCCGATCCAATTTCTTTTGACATTATAAATCCTATCTCGGGGTGCTCGTTAATGTCACATCATTTTCCTTTGGCATCTCGGCTCCAGGGCACTCCCGGCAGTCGATTTGGTCATCGATACGGTAATAAATTACCGTTATACCCTTCATTTATCCTTAAATTCCATTTTTATCCTCAAGATAAATTAACCTTGAGTCCTTTATAATTTCTCGGGTATTACATCGGGGATTATTTTCCTCCCTTCTCCCATTTCCATCGTGGGCTGCATCTCGGAGTCTTCGTGTATTCACTATCTGATGTGAATCACGAAAATAAATTATCCACAAGACAAGATCATTTCTGTAGAAGAGGGACAGTTTTATTTCTTTAACAGTATCCCATAAACATAACAACTTAGCATAACCGAAAAGGAAATAAGCATAACATCTTATTATATTATATATTTCTTCTTCCTTCAATTATCTCCTCGGCCTTGTTCAATAGTCCTTCGGCCTCCAGATCCACGACTCCTTGTGGTCCCCATCACTATCGGACACCACCAGGGGTCTTTCGTCATCATCCTAAGCCTCTTGAGATTCCTCATCGGAACTGATGTCAATGACCTCATTCTCGGGATTTGCAGCACCCTCTTCCTGATCTTCCTCATCCATAGCCTCCCCGTGTAGCTCCTCATGCTCGTCCCGCATCCTCGTGCAGAATTTGTGTAAGGAGTCATATTCCCAGTCCTGCCATAACCACTGAGCAAAAATCTTCCACTTCCTTTCCATCTGGTCAATAAGATAACCGATCTGATACTCCGACAGATCTATAAATTGTCGGTAACTTGGAGGTACATCGTCAATAATTTCCTCCATCGCATTCAGAAACTCATTCATATCTTCCTCTTGCAGGTGTCCATGAGCTTCAATCCTATTTGCCCAGTGTGATAGTAGCACTTGATCTACCATGACTTGCTAATAACACACAAATATTTTTCTTAGAAACCTCGAATATGTGTTTCCTAAAATTTCCATATGTCACTTAGAATCCATAACCCTATTCTAAGTTAACAATTATAACCATGCTAAGTTTAATAACCTAGCCTAACCAGGCTAGGGTTTTAACCTAGGGCTTTGATACCAATTGTAACACCCCGCCTTATACGGGCGCGTCACTATAAGGGAATCCTCGAGAATCTTTTTTTTTTAAGTCTATCACACGCGGCGCCATGAGAACAATCTTCACATGCAAATGGAACACTCGTCGCATACAATGGCCGGCACCCGCGATGATTTCAAGAGTAATCTTCACATGCAGGTAAAAATTCCGAAAACCCTAGTCTTACTCATTTAATCAAAATCGATAGACTTAAGACTAAACGAAACATAATATAACACAACGGAATAATTAACACCAAAATGTCGTGGCCAACCACGTGTTTCATATAAGGTATTTCCATACCGAAATATGTATTACAAACTATCAAATGATACAGCGTTGTCATACAACTGTTCATACATATACCAAAATAAATACAAACACTTCCAAAATAGTACAACGACTATCAACTAAACACCGTTGGCCCCACCGGCCATGTCCTCGACCTCGCAGCAATCTCTGGCTGGAACGTTGAATGTTTCATAGGCATAACCCAGGTTAGATGATAAAAACATCTAAGTGATAACATGAAACAGTTTACACAATGCATGAAAGACATATAAGCATGGCATATACAGACAAATGACAACACGCAACGTGTCTAACTTCAGAAATCTCCCTGACATACTCAACCTCCCGTGGAAAACCATTCCACACACCATTGGGGTTGACCTTGCAGCGACATACTTAATCCCTCGAGTGCCCTACCGTGTCACTCGTTCACTAGGATTAACCTTGTCCTATTCTCAAGAAGACCCCATCCCGTCCCATACGGACCCAACGACGACACGAACAATTAACACCCTGATGATATGAAAATCACACGCCAAGCACCGACTCCTTTGCAAGAAAAACAGTTGATGCAATAAACCCCATGTTCAATATGCAAAAGATGTTACAAACACATAAGAGAAATGCCTTTGCAAAATAATCCAAGTCCTGGAGGGTATAACAGCTCACTAGAACAAGTCCAATCACGAATTTCCTAAGCTCGGGAGGGTAAAATCGCTCACCAAAACCCACTACACACACTCCAGCATACATTCAAGACAAGATAAAGCTAAAATCAAACCACTCACCTCAATTTGGAAAAGTCCGATTTTCGCCTTCAAAAATGTGTCGCGTCTCAAAAAATGTGCAATCCTTCTTTTCAACACACCAATTGTCTCCTATTCACCATTAGGACCTTAGAAATCAATATTTCTATTTTTCCTCAATTTTCTCTATTTTTCTTTATTTTTAAACATTTCTTACCTTCGAAAATTCATAAAAAATACCTAACATCAAGTTTCACCAAATATTTTTCCATGACAATTCCTAAAATAATTTTACAAAAATTACAAAATTAAAATCAAGGACAAACCCTTCCTCACGCGCCCTCACGTGCCACTTAGGGGATCGGCGAGTGAAGCCCACGCGCGGCCAGCTCCGGTCATCTTCTCCGGCCTTCTTCTCCGACTCCAGCGATCTCCGATGCTCCAAATGATTACAGGGGCTTGAAGAGCTCGATGAGGCGACCTCGGTGGTGCCTTTAAACGTCGGAAAAAGCCATCGAAAGAGGGTTTAAAACCAGATTACAGGTCGCGGTCCGGCGAGCTTCGCTTTTCCAGCCAACCCACTGAAACCTTGCTATTTCTACACCAAACGACCCCAAATGCTCCAGAAATAATCCTCAACACCCAAGGAACAAAAGTCCCTTATCCCAGAAGCTCGATTCAGCCTAAAACATGAAAAAATTTCACCCGATTTATGCTTCAAAACTCTCTGTCAAGAACCCCATTTTATACTCGTTTTTTACCCGATTCCCCATCATATCTAGCTCGTTCTTATCCCCTAAACCCAAATCCATCCTCCAAACCAACGAAAAGCCCTAAATCACGAGCCTAAGCCCTCGAAAGATTCAGCCAAATCAAAAATTTCTTCCGCCACCATTTCCGGTCACATCCTAGCATTTTCTGGCCAATGGTGAGTCCAAACAGCTTCATCATCGTCTGGAGCTATGCTAGCACCTCCCAGGCAACCTTCCCGACGCCTCAGAGGCGGTTACCAGCGGCCACAGGTGGCCGGTCGGTTTCACACCTTGGTATTTTTGGAATTTTGTAGTTTTGCCCCCAGCCAACTTCTAATTGCATTTCCTCCCAAGACTTGATGCCCCTAGACTTCTTGTTAATTCCTTGACTGCCCACAAGTTCTATATTTTTCATTTGCCTTTGAAATTTATGAAAAATTCGTCGTTTCGACCTCTCTCGGGTAGTTTATAAAATCTGCACTTTTGCCCGAATGCTCTTAATTGCGCGTTTTCAACCTCAAACCTTCGAAAATCTCTTGATTTTGTCGAATATTGCTTATTTGGATAGTTTTACCTTTATGGGCTTGCTTGTCATAGTCCCTCACCCTTCGGTTGCGTTTTGAATATTACAAGAAGGCCCGAAACTGTAGTAAATACCAATTTTGACCTCGTAATTTTCTGAAAATACTTATAATATTGAACATTGGATATTACAACTCGCAAAACAAAGGACTGCGAAATGATTGGAGGCGATGTCCACAGGCCTTATCTGAAGCAAATCAAATTCCTGATAATGAGGAATTTATTCCCGATTTTGTGGAGTTGATAAGGACATATTATCCCCGTAATATTATCCTTCTATATTTAGAAGTCATTCAAATTATAAATACCTCACACTATAAATAGGGGTCGAAAACCATTATATAGACAAGAGCAATAATACACTGTTACTCTGCCAGAATAGCCAAAGAACAGTCGTAGATTATGCATCATTCTGGTTGAATCACGTAAAACTCTCTTGCATATTGTTTGTTATTTATGCCATATGTTTCTTCTCCTTGCATTCGTATTTATTTTCTCAGTGTAGGCCGATAAATTACGTTCGATCAATTTCGAACGTCGGCATTAAATAATAGTTGTAGTGTATTTATCGTATTTTATTTTTAGTATATAATTAATTTAATTAATTGATTCAATATTTCAAAATATATTTATTTATCTCTAATTAATTACATGGTTAGATATTAAAAATACGATATAATAAATATATTTAATTTAAAAATAAAATATACTTATTATATCTTAATTATTAACTTTAAATACACTGTGTCCAATAGTTAAACGTTACTTTTTCAAATACTTTGCCCTAAAAATTGACCCTGCAGTGACAAAATCTAGACTTTTCGGTCAATGCAAACGCAGGGGCGGCGGCGGCCGGAATCGGAGGAGACGAGGCGGCCGATTCCGAGGATTACGATGAAGTGTCTGTCATGCAAGGAGGATTACGAGGCGGCGGATTCCGGAACCTGCCGAGAGTGCTACGAGGAAGCTAGCGAGACCGAGGAGGAGCTCAAGCAAGAGATCGACGATCTCAAGGCCAAGGTCGCCTTCCTCTCCCTTCCCCCACGCCTTCTCTCTCCTTCTTTCTCCGACGTTGTCCTCGTCGCCTCCGACGACGGTTTCGGTCACTCCGACACCAATCCAGTTCCCGTCCCTGCCCATCGGTCCGTTCTGGTTAGTGCCTTGTCTTCCCAAACCGACCCTTTTCTTCGTGTATTCTTGATTCTGTTAAAATCTTTGTTTGGTTTATGAACAAGGCAATAATCGAATAATAGGCGCCGAATGTGTTGTTGAGTGGTGTTTAGGTATTTGAAAGAAATTGGAAGGACTTAGGATGGGGAAAGATCAAGAAAGAGATATCAGTTGCAGTGAAAAGATCAAACACTGCTGCAACTCTTTATTTGGATCGTAATTGTGGTCATTATTCTTCAGTTTTAGTTTCAGATTCAACTCTAGTTCAATTTCTTGGAAGCTAATAAAATTAACTTTCGGAGCCAGCAAATACTTTCCCCCTTAAAACTTCTTTCACAGTTTTTCTACGTGGAGAAAGCTAAGAATTTACAGATGTTGTTGCCATCCAGGATCCTGGATTGGAATTCCTGGAGGGAACAGAATGGTAGAAGGTTTGAAGAGGAAAAAAAATTCTTGTTTTGAGAAGTTTTGGTATAAGTTAAGTTTTTCTTATTCCTTTTGGGATTTGATTAGTGAGAATTCATAGGTTCGCCAGTATCGCAAACTTTGAGCAGTTGATTCCCTAAGTAATATTGGACTGATGTTATCAGAGCTTTACCATGGGATGATGCAATTGTAGAGAATATGGTTTACTTATTTCTTTAGATCAGCTTGTACGGCTTATGGAATTTATTCAGCAGTAAAGTTCTGTTATAAGGCCTCAGGTAACGTTATTTGTCTTGAAGCAAATGTGGCATTTTCCAATGCATAAGAAAATGTTTGTACAAGAATATCTGTGCGTGCTCTCGCTCTGCACCTTATGGAAGACTGTTGAAAATGAACTGTTTTACCTGGAATATTTTCCCTCAAATATTATTGAAATTTGAGAAAATTAATGTCTTAGAGGAAACCCGTAATTGTCTTTATCTTCTTCCAAAGAGGAGAGGGGCAGTCACACTAGCAGTAGCTCTACCACCTTGTCAAAGACAGCAACCTCCCTGTTTCTGTTGATTATAACAGAAAGGTCCAAACTTTTTTGGAGATGAATACAAGTATGGCTGGAGGAATGAGATCCAGAAACATTCTTGTAATCTAATTTTGAGTTTCTAAAAGATCCTGGTCACTGTGCGCCCCCCAAAAGAAAGAAAATAAATAAATAGATAAAGTAGTTTTCAGTTGCTTGATTGCTTCTCAGCTTTAGTAGCCTTCCTCCTGTTCGTTATCTGTGTCTTATCAGGGTTGAACTGTAGTAACCCTTAAGTCTCCTACGCAGATGATATGATCAGGTCATGATGTTTATGATGGTCAACAGTTAGATTGTTGGAATTATCCTAAATACACATTCATAAATATATATGCCTTGATGCCATCTGATGCTGCAATCTATGCAGCAGAATTTCTAGGGTGTTGGTCTGATGCCAATACTGAGTGACCAACCATCAAATATTCTTGGAGAAGATAGAATTCACTATTAGCTTCTTGTTTTTTGTCTTCTAAATTAAGCTTCACACAATTTACAGTTTTTTATTACATTTGTCAACTGCATCTTATCCTAACCAAGTTAGAGTTGGTGATACAACATTCCTAATGTAAATTGACTTTTAAAAGTCACATTAACAATACAAATCCATGCATTATTATATGATCAAAGCATTATTATTTTCATCAGATGAGTTAACACTTTTTATGATGCATTGTAATTGGATGACTGCTCTATACTGCATCATTCATGTTTTGCCGAAATTTGACCAAGCTCGGTGATCCTATTTTATAAGTCTCTTAACTTTTTAAGGGACATGTCATTTTAGCTCTCCATGCTTTCTGCAAAGGATAGCATTCTAAGAAGAAAGGTCTGTTCATTGAGCAATGTCATTCTGTTTGTTTATGTTGGAAATCTCCAATTGCTCAATGATTTATAATTCCTGAGTTTGGTATTTAAACATTAGCATACCCTTTCAGGAAAAGCATAGCCATCTAGGAAAATAAAAACATCACCATGCTGTGTTTTTTTCATATAGAAACATCAAGTAGACCTTTATGCTGTTTGCGGTTGTAGTTGTTAACCTCTCTTTTTGCATGTTATGGATTGGGTAATCAACGTCATATTAAGTGGTTTAACTGTCAAAAATTTTGTTCATTCCCTTTTTTCTTTGTTTCATTGTGTTTATTTGATCAATTCATCGACTTATCAGGCCAGCCGCTCCCCAGTTTTCAAAGCCATGCTTGAAAATGAGATGGAGGAAAGCCTGAGTGGTACCATCAAAATAGGTGATGTATCATATGATGCTCTTCGCTCCTTTGTCCATTATCTGTACACTGCAGAAGCTAGCCTTGATGAACAAATGGCCATTGACCTTTTAGTAATGGCCGAGAAATACCAAGTGAAACATCTCAAGACCTATTGTGAAAAGTACACGGTGTCCAAGTTGAACTGGGAGAATGCCCTCATGAATTTTGCCTTTGCACGCCAACACAACGCTAAGATCTTAGAAGAGGCAGCCTTATTATTGATCATGGACAACATGGATAAGCTTAGCAAATGTGAAGTATATATGGAGCTCGTGGAGAAGGATCCCCGGCTTGTTGTAGAAATCTACGAGGCTTATCTCTCGAGGCAGGTTAATACTGCTGCACTCAGAGAGTACTCTGGAAAGCCATAGGGGGAAAGTATGAGATGCGCATAGATCTACTATTTCCCCTCCGGACTTCAATTTGCTGAATGTGATTCTCTCTTGTTTGGTGTCCCACTTCTGGTTGAAATTGGATGTACATGAATTATCAAGTACAGTTGATCTCTTAGAAAGGGAGTTGATTCCGGCAAGTTTTTATTTTGGTGGATTTATACATGTAGTTAGTTTTCAGCAAGTTCGGCGTATGGCAACTTTTGCAAATTGGGATTCAAATTTTTTTAAGCCCCAATTTGCCTCGGGAGAGGGTTATGGTTTAAGTTGCAGGGGCAATGAAATCACTTGAAGTTGGGAGCTGGGTTGATGTGTACATTGACATGAGTGCAAGGCAGAAGCTCATAAACTACGTTAATGAGATTTGAAATCATAAACTTTGGATAATAATTGGTTTCTTAAATAATTTAATTGCTATATTAAATTTTATTTTAAAAAATTTAAAAAAAAATTGTTAATAGTCAAATGTTATCTAATAATAATTTTCTTTTACCCGTACTTGTCTCAAAACCCCTCTTAACCCCCCCCCCCCCCCCCCAATCTATATATACGATGACTCTGAGTTCATCTATTGCTGACCCTCGGTTAGAATCGAGATTTGCATTAGTTAGTAATAACTAGTATAAAACTGGAAAGATCAAATAAGATAAAGGGATATTTAAACGTATATAAAACTGTTGAAGCATAACCTTTCATGATGGCATAAATTGATAGGAAAATTTTATTGGCAGCCCGACAAATTACTCTTTATGTAAAATTATGCATTAGTTTTCAATTTCACATTTTAGTCTCAACCCATTACCTCCTCCGACCACCGCCTCAGCTCTCTCTTTTTCTCCCACACCATATACACATGTACACACACAAACACATATACTATATATATATATATATATACACACTCATACATACACATATTTATATACACACACATTTATATATACACACGATTTCATGGCCGTGGCCATGGCAGTCGCGGCCATGGAAGCCGACCCACCTCGCAGAGAGAGAGGGAGGGAGAGAGAGCGGGTCGGCCATGGCTGACCATGGTATCAGTGTATATATATACACACAATGGGTCGACCATGGTCGATCCACACACATATTTATATATGTATATATATATATACACACACATATATACACACACACGCATGACTGCGGCCATGGAACCTCCACACCGCAAGGTGCGGGGGTTTCTCAAATCCCTACACCTCGCACTGCGGAGGTTCTATGGCTACGGCCATGCGTGTGTGTATATATAAATGTGTGTGAGTGTGTATGTGTGTGTATATATATATATATAAATGTGTTTGTGGGTCGGCCATGGCCGACCCCCTCTCTCTCTCTCTCTCCCTCCCTCCCTCTCCGCGAGGTGGGTCTGCTTCCATGGCCGTCGCTGCCATGGCCACGGCCATGAAATCGTGTGTGTATATATATATATATATATATATGGTGTATGTGTTTGTGTGTGTATATGTGTATATGGTGCGGGAGAAAAAGAGAGAACTGAAATGGTGGTCGGAGGAGGTAATGAGTTGGAGTTAAAATGGAAAGTTAAAAATTAATGCATAATTTTACATAGAGTGGGCTGTGAAGAGTAATTTGTCAAGCTACCAATAGAATTTCCCAAATTGATAATAGGACAATGACGTTTTTTTTGATAGATTATTATTAGGTAGAGTTTCTTCTAATACTTAAGACAACATCTCACCCCTTAATAATATTAGTATTGTAAATTTTATTTGAAGACAGTGTCTGTTAAATTTATTTAATATTTTTAAGATATGTTTATTTTTTTTCTTTCTCTTTTTCCCTTCGATAAACATATCTTAAACTTTACACATAAGAAAAAATAACTCATATGTTTTTTAAATATTTTAAAAAATTTAACAAACAAATTGATAAAAAATTTAAAATATTTTTCAATCTTATTATGATCATTTCATATCTTGATTCGTAAAATATTTTAATTTTATTTTAATATAATCTTATCTTATTTATTTTAACAAATGTCATTATGACATTATAGCTTTAATGGCATTTTTCAATGTTAAAATTATTAATATAACAAGATATCCTCACATTTTCTCTCTTCTTTTATGTCGGAAGAACTAGTTAAAATTTAACAATTTATTAATTTATATCTCTTTCTTTGATTTAATCATGGCTAAACTGAAGAAAAAAAAAAACAACAAAGAATCAAATTTCACTACTTTGTTCTATGAGTAGAAGTACGAGTGTTCAAATATCAGTACATAAAAAAATGGCCCGATCCAAAAGTGTGCACACCTAGTCATCTTCAGTTCAACGTTTGGTGTAAGCAGATTTTTAATCCGATCTCCGTCCGAACCAAAAAATTGATTGAAAAATAATAATATTATATAATACTATTAGAATATACACACAATACGTATACATAAACTCCAAAGAAACCCAAAAGGTCCTACTTCTCTCTCTCCCTCCCCTTTCTCTCTCTTGAAGTCGAGTCTCCCTCCTCCTGGTATCATAGCATGGAGTTCATATTGCATAAATTAGAACTCATACGGGTATAAATATTTGTTTTGTCTGTGCAATTTGTGAGTTATTGAACATACTCTGGCAATTTTTGTTGAATACAAGAATACACTGAAAAGATGGTGACTATAAGTTCTTATCGTTAGTCCAGAAAAAAAAAAAAAAAAAAAAACACTACTTTATGACTGACTGATCAAGGTAAGACATATATTACAGTTTGCCCGTCTCAGAACCATCTATATTTCTACGATCTTAGGAATTTTCATGCTAAACGGTTAAAAAGGAAAAGATAAATAAAACAAATAAGCATTTGATGGAGGAAAAAGCAAATCAAAGCATGTTTACAGACGTTTCTCACCGAGCAAAAGCTTCCAGGTAGCATGGGGTCCTTCAATGGTGTCAAATAATAATGTCACCCATCCCATGGCCGTTGCAATTTCTCTAACTTCTTCAATTACAGCAACAGTATCGCGAATGTAGGCTCGCCCATTTGGCCTCAAAATACGATCCATCTCAAGCATAATTGTCGACAAATTACATCTGTTTGAATTACAAGATCAAACTTATGTCCCGTTACGTGGGGATAAATGTACCTACGTGTAGTAATTTTCTTGCCATAAAAATGTAATGTATGAATGAACTTGAGCAAAAACCAGAAGACATACCTCTTTCGCTCTACAGAGAAGAGACCGGCAGCATTCAATAGGTCATATGTCCTCGGGTAAGTGTCAAATGGCTCGCACCTGTGGCAAATATGATTTGTCATGACTGAATTCAAGACAATGTCTTTGGGTTTCTGTCGAAGAGTTTCCTAATCATACAATAATAACCAATGCGTTCTACAGGATCAATAGGATTTGAACCTCACTCAAAGTCCTAATTATTACATAAACCATCATTACTTGCGCTCAATCTTATAATCAGATTTGGTACTGGGTATGTTTGTGCTGATCTCTTCTAATTGGATGAGCATTATTCTGGTACTACAGATTGATAGAAGGTAGCATTCAGGAAGCCAGTGCATCTAGCAAGAGATGAGGAAAGTGGATAACCATAAGGTTCTAATAGAAAGTGAGACCAATTTAATGGTTGTTTAGAGAGAGACTACTGCTATAATTGAACAAACCAAAACTGAAAAACTTCTAGCAACTTCCTTTGGAAGGAAAACAATCAATATTTTCCTGGCCTATTATCTTGCATGATGGCCACTACCACAGCAATAGGCTGAGCACCAAAGCCTTCAAAACCAACATTTCTAAGACCAACCAACTCACAGAATTTCAAGTTTCTCAACTGGCAGAGAATCAACAAAACCTTTTAAGATGCCTACACTTATGTGCAAGTTCCATTAGTCTAAAATGATTTGTTGTAGTGACAATGAATCTGTTTGATAATTGACTAAAGAACAGGTCTTAAGTTGATGGAGATTGCAGTACCATAGTGGATTAAGCTATTCAAGCTCAGTGAATAATATCTTAATGACACACAAAAAATGCATACAGCCCATACCAGTCGTGCATAACTCCTATGAGCCCACGGTCATAAATAACAGGTAATGTATTGGAACCACTAACAGGAACAACATTCATAACCCAGCAGTCAACTCCATAATCATGTAAAGCTGCAGCAAAGCTGTCATGAATAAGATAAATTAATTTTAGTCAATTGCAGACAGAGAAGCATTCCAGAATTAGAGAAGGATTAACATGAACAAACAGAAGCAAAGGAAATACAAAGATACCCTCCATATTGAGCCCTCATGTCCATCACATTTCGTAGGTTTAATTCCTTCCAATGGAAGGCACTGACAAAACCATTTATAATATCATTGCAAAATTTTGACTCTGCTTTGAATATTTCCTTTCTGGACATGTAAGCATCCATTTTTATAGTAAGCAGCCTGTCTGGTGGATTATGAAGGCGTGCAGGCCATGTGCTAACATTAGCTCCATAAGCATTCTGGGGTAACCAAGTGATGCATGCTTTCAGATTAACATACCTGAAAGAATGAATTTACATGGTTAAGACTTTTGCATGTAGAAAAGGAAAGGAGGTTCTCCACCCAACTAGCAAAGAGATAAACACAGCTAACAGGTAGGAAACCAAAAAATTTGAGAAAATCTCACAAGTCCACTTATAATTGATTAATATGTTATGACTACTAGATTAGAACAATCCCAGATTAGCATCAGTAATATTGACAATTAAAGAATAATCATAATTCAGAAAAATAAAGGATTAAGGCTCGTGATTGTTATTCTTCTTGTTGTCACAAAAACAAAGAATTGTGCCTCTCAAAGATATCTGGTCTCTCCTTCTCCATTCTGGCAAATGGATGGGTATGCTCTAGGCAGTTGGCTGTTAGACATACAGGGAACATGATCGCTCAAACAAACATAAGTATCCTTTCGCCCATGTTCAGAAGGTATGATAACAAAAAGACCAAAAAAAAAGGCTTGGATCATATGTAATGTAGATGTTAGCTGAAGAGGGAATGCTCAGATTACTCAAACAAACATACATGTACTCTTTTTTTTACCATGTTTAGAAGGTATGACAATAAAAACTAACATTAAAAATGGTTTAGTTCTGGTGGAAAACATTTGAAACTATTAAAGAGAATAACTGAGAGAAGGTTGAGGAGAGAAATGGAAATCTCTGAAAACCAATTTGGTCTTGTGACTAGTAGGTCAATAATGGAAGCTTTCTACTCATGGAGACATCTAATGAAAAGGCCTAGAGATAAGCAAACAGATTTGTACATGGCATTTGTAGACTTAAAAAAGGCCAAAGACATAACCCCCAAAGAAGTTATGGGATAGGTGTTGGAGAAGAAATGAGTCCAAATTGCTTATGTATAGGTTATTAAGAACAAATGTCGTCAAGAAAAAACATGTGGTGGGACTTGTGAAGGAGAGACTGAGTTTTTTTACATTACAATAGGATTGTAGCAAGGATCTGCACTGAGCTCTTATCTCTTTGTTCTTGTGATAGATTAACTCACAAAGCGCATCCAATAAGAAGTACCTTGGTGTATGCTTGCAAACGATGTTGCTTTGGTTGATGAGACAAAGGAAGACTGAATTGTAAAGCTGAATTATGGAGAAACTTAGAAATTTTGTCCTAAAAAGATTGCCTTTTTCATTGTATATCAGCATCCAGGGATCAAGAATTGGTTAGTCCATTTAGCATTATGCAATCAACAAAAATTTGACATGTATAATGACTATGAAAAAAAAAAATCAATCCAGAAATAAAATAAATATCTACACAAATTACATTGATTTTTGCCATGTAGCTGAAAACTTTAAAGAGTGAAGCTGGATATACCAAACATTGTCAGGATCATCATTGACTTCACACATTGGAGGTTGTACTTCAGGCTGACGATTGACATAGCAGCTGTTGTTCAGAGGCTTCCGCCATATAGCAAGATACCCTTCCTTCTTGACAAGTTCCCAACAAATGCGTCTGGTAAGGTCCTCCATTTCTGTGCATCAACATCACAAATGAAGATGCAACACAAGCATGCTATGTCCCCAACATAGCCCAACAGAAAACAATCCCAAAAAAAAGAGAAGAAGATGCAATTTAATATCATCATGCTGCAAACCGGGAGGAGAAAAGAAAACGGTATTGGCTATTCAATTTAATTGCAGGAAAAGAGAAAAGATAATGATGAGTGATAGGATGTTTAGTTATTTTGAATTGTTTTGTTTTATTTATATTGTAAAGGAAACACTTCTTTTGTCCATATTTTGGACCTTAGCTCCATGGAACAATATGCTACTGCCGAAACATGGAAAAATTGAAATCTTAGATCAAAACACTTTTTGGATTTTGACTTTTATTTATTTTTATTGGGATAAATATAATTGTAATAGGGTATTTACCTTTTAATTGGACTCCAGCCCATAGAAAGGCTTATTGTTGAGTTGAATAAAATTTTTGCTACTAATCCCCCCCACCTTTCTCTTTCTCTCAGTAAGCTAATCATTAAGTCTCACAGAAATCAAGTTAGAAAATGTAGTCTGTGAGATGTGTTCCTCACATAACTAACGACCTGAGCCATACTGTTAGTAATGGCTCCACCTAGCATGGGAGGAGAAGAGTACAATACTATACTCTGACCAATGTACTTCAGACATTTTGACATTATGGTTTTTCTTTTTCTTTTTTTTTTTAACAAGTTAACCTTGCAAGATGCTTACCTTTCCATTGTTCTTGCAGGTTATCTTCATGCTTATACACAGGTTGTGCTGCCCAAACAAAATATCCTCCTGCCCTTAGCATCCTGTTAACCTCAAGAAGCAACATTCCATCTTCATAACAAGCCAAAAGAAAAGGAAATGGTTAACATCAAGAGACATGATACCACCAAGTGTTAGACATTTCATTCCTATATATAATTTGTCAAGAAAGGAAAGCAAAAAGGGAACAATAAGTAAAAATAAATCCCCTTGACAAACTTCAATAAAAAAATGGGAGAACTATATTTTAAAAGTGAACACAAAATAACGAGGATAATAAAGAAAAGTTTTACATCTTCATACTGTCAAGTTACCAAATATTTGCAAGGTACCATTCAAACAACTTTAGAGGGAGGGTGAGAGTAAAAAAATATAAAAGAAAATGGAAATACCATCACGTGTCCAGTTAACTCTGCATCTTGAACAATGAATCAAGTCAAATGCCTGACTAGGATACAATAAGCGGCGTGTTGCAAATACAGCCATCATGGCAGGCACACCACGCTCTAAAGCAAATTGAATCTGGTTCTCATGAACATCTTTCGGTGCTATTGACAGAGTAGTCACATTACGATCTAGTAGGAAAGCGCCAAAACTTGCCACTCCACAACCAACATCTAGGGCTACTCGGGTTTGTAGTCCAAATGCAATATCAGGGACCATCTGCACAATCAAATCATGAGGCTGGGATCAATTTCATCCAAATAAAAATAAACCCAGTGACATAAAAAGTACACAACCTTGGAAATCTGATCCAAGTACTGATCTGCCCCATGGATAAATTGTGTTCCACCACCTGGAAATATAAATTTATCATCTTTCTTTGATATCCAATTTTGACCTCCTTTGTCTTCAACTAGCTTCGTATGGGGTACATTATTGAACCACACCTGTTGTAAAATCACAAAGTTCATGAACTCATCCCTTGACAGCCACATACAAAATGATAAAGCTCCCTTGATAAAAGAAGACCCAAAAAAAAAATACTTAATGCACTTGCAAAGCACCATTATCTTTATGCTAATTACTGACATCACAATTCAATACTCAACAGAGACACAAAAGAGAGACAAAAATGTTTCATGCCTCAATCCATAGGCAAAAGGGTAATGGCAATCATTCTGTATGACGTTATATTCCCCACCCCACCCTTCACCTTCTTGATGCACTCTGCAACTTTTCTAGTGTTCTGCATCATTTCTCCCTCATTGGTTGAAGCCATCAGTAAAATGATACATATATCGGTTGTAAAATGGCAAAGAAATTAAGTAGTACCTCTGAACCCAATATCATTTGAACTTGTGCATTCTACTATGTGCACCAAGTATCTCAAGTACCTTTCACACTGTAAGAATATTGTTCAAACACATGTATGCCAAACTAAAGCGTGCCAGTACTAACACTGAACTCTGTTACCTCCAATTAAAGCTAACATTCATTCTACATTATTGAGAATCAACTCTGCCAAGGCATGGATTATAGTAGCAGAAATGCACCCTTAGCATTATTTGCATGCAGTGATTTGCAGAAATAGAAAATATCAACCTTTAAATATTTGCATATTAGAAACATCTTATGTAGGAACCGCAATTCACACGGACAATTTCAAAGCTACTTATCCAAGCATGTAGAAGCCAATGAATCAATCGAGAATAAATCACGGTCCAAGTCCAAGGAGGAAATCAACGAATTCAAGAAGCTAAAGGAAATCAAACAAGAAGCATCATGTATATGGATTTCCTCTGTACCTCATCCCTACTTTTTGGCCATGGTATCTTGGCCTGGTACCCCTTCGGTCTCGGCACCAAACAGGTCAATCCCTTCCCCCCCTCGGGACAATGCCGCTCGTACTTCTCGCCTCTATCCGTCGAATTCAACCTAGAAATGGCGTCCGCATTGTCCAAACAGGGAACATACTCCCTCATACTCTCTTCACACACCTCAAACTTCGCAACCCTAGCCGCAGCCTTGCGACCGCCATCGTACTCGGTTGCATTCGCCGTCACACTCTCAGCGACACTCGGATCGAACTCGCCGACCACGAAGTCGTCCGTCATAAGCCCGTCGGCGTCCACGATCCCAGTCCTCTCCACCTCCAGCGGCTTCGGCCTCACCGTCCGGGGAGGCGGCGGAGGATTCGGAACTGGGAGAGAGGCGGCGGAGCTGAGGGAGGAGAGGGGCGGGAGAGGAACGGAGTCAGAGAAGAGCTTGGCGAGAAAGAAGAGGGAGATAGAGAAGAAGGAGAGAGAGGCGATTTTGACGAATGTGGAGGCGGAGCAACTGTCCGGCGACAAGCTCGTGATTATGCCCTTCATCTTCATGCGGTTCTGTTCTGTTCTGTTCTACTACTACATCTGCTTTCTACAGTAGCGCCACGCGTTCTGTGCTGATCGAAGTTCTTCTGACTTCTGTGTGTACGTATGGATATAGATATGGATGCAGAGAGTGAGAGAGAGAGAGTCACGTCAACGTCAAGGATGGAGTTGGAGCTGCTGATTTGATTTGGTTCCAAGGAAAGAATCCATTCGGCATCGGTCCGTACACAGCACGAAGCCAGCAATTTCAATTAAGAAAAAAAAAATTCCCAAAGCCCCAAACTTGGCTTTCAATGCTAACGCCTCGTTTGGTGCACGGACTAGACTGGATCTCGCGCCACATCTTGCTACAGTAACTCAGTAACCTTGTAAATAGGGCTTTTTAGTGTTGGATGGAGGAGCTATAAGTAAATATATTTATTACAAATTTTAAAATTTGTAAGTATTTTTATTATTGGATGAAAACACACTATATTTATTATTATTTAATAATAAAAATATTTAAAAATTAAACATAAAGTATATTTATATTTTCTTAACATCACCTTAATTTAAAAATCTCCCATGGGAATGGATTGCCATCATCGCTCATCTTTCTTTTTTTCTTTTTTATCATTTTCTTTTCTTTTGTAATTAAAAAAAATTAAAAATTAATGTGGTTGTCAATTGCTATTATCAATCATATATTGACTATCACCATGGCCATCAATTTGTATAGAGATGGATAAAATATCTCTAATGACGCACAAACAAGTAATGCATTTAAATAAAGTGAAATTAGATAAAAAAAAAAAAAAAGTGTTTCCAATGGTAAGAAAGTCGCTAACCTATCTTGAAGTTTAGTAAAAGTAATAGTATTGTACTTTTAGAAAATAGAAAGACCTTCCTCGTCTTTAATAATTCATGTGAATTGATTGTTAACTTTGCACAACTATCGCACCACACACCTAAAATAGGGGTGATTTAGGTATTTATGTATTGGAAAATTCTATCAATAGCCTACAAAATTGCTCTTCATAACTCATATTCCACCAAAATTTTCACTAATTTTAAAATTCTTATTTTACCCCCACAACCCACTCTCTCCTCCAATCACTCCCTACAGTTGTCTCGCCTCTCTCTTTCTCTCCCACACCATACACATACAAACACGTACATATATATATATACACACATACGCACGACAGCCATGGCTGCTGATCTATTGCCATTGTTCGGTCGACAATAGCGACCGACCCAGACTCACTCATTCATTCACTCTCACTCTCTCTCTCTTTCTCTCTCTCTCTCTCTCTCTCTCTCTCTGCAACTACCACAGGGTGGATCGACGATGTCGACCGACCCACTGAGAAAGGGCAACTGCTAAACCACGAGGTTCGGGGGTTTCTCGGGGTTTCTCAAACCCCCGAATCCCACGGTCCCCCCCCCCCAAGTGGGTTAACCATTGCTGACCCACCTTGGCAATGGCGGTGCCGACCCACCTCACGGCTATTGCACAGAGAGAAAGTGATAGAAAGCGTGTGTGTGGGGGAGGGTCAGCTAATGGCGGTGGGTCAACAGCCATGGGCGCCACCTGTGTGTGTGTATATATATATATATACGTATGTGTTTGTGTGTGTGTATGTGTATATGGTGCGAGAGAGAAAGAGAAAGGTAAGGCGACGGCCAAGAGTGGTCAAAAGAAAGAGTGGATTGTGGGCTGTGGGGGTAAAATAGGAATTTTAAAATTAGTGAAGAATTTGGCGGGGTGTGGGCTGTGAAGAGCAATTTTGTGGACTGTGGATAGAATTTTCCTTATGTTTTTTAAAAAATTGAGGAGATTTTTAAGAAAAATAACAAAACAATGAAAGATAAATAAGAAAATATAAAACAAAATATGTTAGAGACACAAGAATTTTAGAGTGATTCAGCTAAACTCAGCCTACTCATTATTCTACCTCCTCACTAAAGATTTTAAAATTCACTATCATCTCCTACTTGGGATCACTAGTACGACAGTAAAAGCAAAAATAATTTTTTTATCGTGCATCAAATACATGCAGCAGAATATAATATTCACGTCATACATAGTTTGGGTATTTAAGTAACACATATATTCAATAATTGAATGTATAAATAAATACATGTTGTCCGATGTAAGATTATGATACAGAAACAATTTATGTACTAAGATCGTGTCCACCTCATGTTGTGGTGATTCTAGTCTGTCCACACCTAATATGCAACAAGGTATTGTTTCGGTTACATCTTCTCGTGCTAGACACAGAAGATCTGAGTATCACTGATGCCCATGTCTCAAAATTATATAAGTAACAATTACAAGTATAATAATTGGAAACTTTAGCGAGTTTTCAAACTCATGTAAATCATCAAATTCTGATCTACCTTAATAAATATTATAAGTTAACTATTAAATCTAGTCTATTAAAAAAGGTTTATAAATTTTTTTATTTTGCTATGAATCCCTTTAATTTCTTATGTATGTCTAACCAAAATGTATGATTAAAAGAAAAGGAAAATTTAAGATAAAAATAAGGCTTGAAATGTAAACCCTAATTCAAACTCATGATCATATAAGTAAGATATACAAGGTCGCAATAACAATTAACTAACCAAGTACCAATTATATCTAGCATAAATCTATTTAGTTAGTTACTTGATATTTTTATATATATATTCTTTTTAGCTTTTGAACCAAACAAACGATCAAGAACCAACAAAAGACTCCTGATATTTCTTTAGAAATAAAATTATAAGCTTCTAACTATTATCTTGATGAATGTAGCACTAGGATTAATGGAGATTTATTAAAATATTTCAAATTCTCATCTTTTGTGGTGAGTTCTAAACTCCTCTAAAGAGATCAACAAGCTTGGATTGTCATAATTCTCCTAAGTTTTAAAATGTGCTGTTATAAATATTTTAAATGATTAAGTGAATATTAATATAGAGCATTCTAGAGCTAGATCTCAACTGTTAATTGTGATTGATCTTTTTTAGAGGCTTCTACAAGTTTAAGGTGGTTATAATTTTCTCTAAATTCCGGAATATGCTATTATAAATATCCTAAAAATAGTAGTGTGAATATCAATATAGAGAACTAAAATTAGATCATAGTCATTGATTGTGATAGATAGCCTTTAGGGGGTTCTACAAGTTCTAGATTGTTATAATTCTTTTTAAGTTTCGAAATGTGCTGTTATAAATATTCTTAATGTTGATAATAGTCTTGTATCACACACATATAATGCAACGAAAAAATAAAACTATAAAATAACTATTCCCACTCATCGGATCTTTAATCGTTATATCTATTATGTAATTTAAAAACTAAGAATGTAAATAATTAAGTTACTTTGTCCGTAGCTTTTTGTAGATCTCTGAACTCGTCAAATCGAGTTGCACAAATGCCTAACTTTTAACAATAATCCATGTAGAAATTAATAATAAATCTTCAAGGTTGAACTCTTCAATCTTAGAGCAGATCTTCAATCTCAAAGAATGCTAGTTGTTCATTTGGGATTGAGTACATAGAAAATTTTGGGTTGGTTATAATCCTAACCTAACTAGAATTTGATTTTACCTTCCACTATTTTGATTTAAATACCCCTTTGATATATTTTGTCATACCATTAGCCCTATAAATAAATGCTTTCTCAAATTATTCCATAATTTAAATATCACATATTCAAATAAATTCATTAAATCTCCACTTAATATTCGAATCTTGTTGGATTCAACATTTTTCAAGTTCGGGTCAAGATTATCATACTTGGCAAAAAAAATAGGTTGAACATGGATTAGTTTTGGATTCGCCTAACCCGACAAAGTTCTTGCCAATGCCTATCATTTAGAGCTGCCAAAACCTCCATCCCCAACGATGATGAGGGACATAATAAAAATACATGCTCACACGTAAAGAACCTGCTCATCTATAGCGGCCACATTGGAAATAAATAGAGGTTAAAGCCTTTATATTCGACTCTTTGCAAATTTGGTACTTAATTTCCTTTTGTGTATGACCTATTAAGTTCTTGTGAAGTTAGCAATAAGTATAAAATACAATCCTAATTAAATTAGGATTGGATAAATTAAATATTTTAATTTATTATTAATTCTCTAATTAAACAATTTATATTTATAGATCATAATTGACATCTACCTATATGTAATGACCACCCAGTTAATAAGAAAATCAATTGCTTTCACTAGACCTTTTCATAAACAGTTACTCTAGAGGATATATTATGAAATTAGTATCGAGTCTATATATGTTTAATGATGTCTAATTTATTCTTGTTACCGAATTGATCAACTATAATGAAAGGTAAAATTTTAAAATTCCATTTAAATTTCCCTTTCACCCTGCCAAAGAATTTGAGTTGCCAATTCACCAAGAGACCATGGGATATACTCTCTTGTAACTAAGAGCTATGAATACCATGTTAATCACTCACCTACCTCTATATGTTTCATGCTATACCTAAATACTACTTTATGAGTGACCCTTAGTTAGGGTAATCGAAAAAAATATTAAAGTATAATAATCTACATACAAGATACCGTGATAATCTCAAGTTTAAGGATTATTTATACCACCATTATAAGAGACGTTCAATAGACATGCAAGTCATATTCCATATAAAATTTTCTTATAAGACATCCAATAAACTGATTCCCTAACAAGCATTCACATGTTTATCCAAGTGTCCTTACACTTTAATTTGTGAGTATAATTACTTTTCTTCTCAATAAAATGAACATAACATGTGCTACTATTTCCACGTTATCAATGTCATGTCTTTATAATATTACAACTAGGGATATTTTAGAGAGTTATATTGTATCATGGGGAAATTAGTATCATAAACACTTTTAATTTCCTCTATATATTCACTTTAGAGACTTTATCAAACAAACATATAAATATGTATTAAAGAAGTATTGTAGATAAAGAATGCCATATTAGAATTAGAATTGCATAAATAAAATAATATTTTTTATGGACTCCTTTATGACTATAGGGCATAACACTAATCTAAATAGTTGTATATTAGTATAGAGTATTCTAGAATTAGATCTCAATGGTCAATAGATAGTTGTAATTCCCTTGAAGTGCCAGAATGTGATATTATAAAAATTCTAAATATTTGTGTGAAAAATGGTATAGAGAATTTTAGAATTAAATCTCAACCATTGATTGTGATAGATCGAGGGTTAAACAAGTTCTCAATAGTTATAATTTCCTCTAACTTTTAGAATATATTATTATAAATATTCTAAATAGTTGTGTGAATATCAACGTAAAACACTTTAGAATTATATTTCAATTATTGTTTGTGATAGATCTCCTCTAAAGGTTTCCACATGATCTAGATGGTTATAATTCCCTCAAAATTCTAGAATGTGTTATCATAGTGTGAATAATATCGATATAGACCATTATAGAACTATATCTCAATCATTAATTGTGATATATTTTCATTAGAGTATTTTATAGGTTCCGATTATTATAATTTCCTATTAAGTTTTAGAATATGTCATTATAAATATCCTAAATAATTGTATATACGTGGATGTAAAATATTCTAAATTAAATCTTAGTTATTGATTGTGATAGATCTCAATTGTCAATTGTGACATAAGTGCCCATATGCAAAGGAGGCCTTGTCTGGCCAAAGTGTACTAGAATCTTAGAATATCTTAAAGAGTAAAAATTAGATTGTGGTGCAATCAAACCAACATACAATGATCATTATGCCCCTCAAGTAATCCCTAAAACCACATTTTCAACCCTTTGATGAGATAAATACATTCACAAAGTTAAACCATATAGGTTAGGATGCATCAAGTGATTGATTATCTTTAACAATATCTTATTTTTGTTTCATATCTCTAACAATAAATAATTGTGTAAATTAACACTTTACAACTTTCTCTTGTGCTTTCACAAACTCCTTCACGACTTTGCCAACTTTGAGAATCCCCTCCTCACTTTCCCCAATTGCAATGACTTTCTTTATCGGATAACCTTCCTTTTGCTCTTATTTTTTTCTCACAATTTATTTTTTGTTTTATTTATTACTTTTTTTGGTTTATTTCCTACTGAAAATTGCAAATATTTTCATAAAAAAGTAATTTCAAATACTAGGTGAAAATTTAATACACTTGACTAATTTGGTTCCATTTGTTTCAATGCAAATAGTTTCCACATAAAAAATTTGGAGAAAAATTTACTCAATTTTTTTGCCTAATATTTCTATGTTTGGTTTACATTTTAAAAGAATAAACTTTGCCCTCGCATTCATAAAAATGCTAGTGTTGACTATATGTTGAAATAACATATTTTACATTTAATTGAGAAATTATTTTTTCTTAAAATTTATTTTATGCAAAAAGTTAACAATGTTTTAGGGGAATTTTTTAAAAATATTATAAATTTCTAAATATTTTAACAAAAATACTATACATTTTTCAACTATTACACTTCTTCCAACTTAAGATGTCATGTTGAAACAGGAGTCTTTTAACGAGTCAAGCTCGTTACTTAGAGTAACGAGATACAACAAAACACGTTATTTCTAATAATGAGTTTAATTTATCAATTACTCTTTTTATTTATTATCTTTCTATTCTTATTACTAGTTGCTTAAGCAAAATTTTAATTTTTTTTCCAATTCGTTATTGAGAATAATATGTTTTATTATATCTCATTATTGTTAATTTAAAAAAAAATAAAAATTTATCTAAATATTAAGAGATAAATGTAATAAGATGATGTGTAAAGACAAAAATAACAATAAATAAAACTCGTTATTAAGAATAAAATACTTTATTATATCTCACCACTCTCAGTATTAATTTAGCTCTTAATAGACCCACGTTTCAACTTGATAAGCTGCGTTTGGAAAAGTGTAATAATTTATTAAATAATTTAAAAATGATAGTATTTTTAAACATTTCTCAATGTTTTTGGGTATACATGCCAAACAAACAATTCCTTATATATTAGGAGTGACTCCGCGTTGTATTATATACGTGGAATCCCCAGTGATCGCAACACTCTCAAAGTCTGCCCTCTGCGCCTTTTCATCTTTCTCGTTCTGCCGTGGTACGTTTCTCTCCTCGCGCGCGCATATATCTATGTATGTATATGAATACAAGTGCATGCTTTGATATATGAATGCAGGTAGATGTAGCCACATTTTGATGTACTGAAGTTAGGTTTTTCCTTTTCCCTCATTGAACTGGATTTCAGAATCCGGCCACCGCTTCAAAATCGGTTTTTATTTTCAATTTGTACTTTTTTTGTTGTGTATTTGTTATCTGCAGTTCTAAACTGTTGATGCGCTTGAATTTATGCTTAATTTGTTGTCGCTAGTACTTAACTTTGTTTTGGAAGAAGTGTTTGTTTGCGTCGAGTTTGTAATGCGGGGAGGATTGGAAGAGGTATTTGGGGAAAATAGAGGAGAGGAGGTTTCATTGGTTTAGTCGACTGATTTTTGTTTTTCGTGGGACAGATATTGCTTTTGGTGGAAGTGGAACAGAATGCGGGAATTTGTTGGGGATGCTTCTGGTTCTGGTCGTGCAAACGATGAGAGGTTGGCGAGGCGGTTAAAGAGAAGGCGGGTTGATATCAGGGGTTTCGGGGATTACACGACGTATTTAAACCAGTTGGGGAAGTGTAAGGAATTGACTCATGTGGTTGAGGATATTGACTCGGTCTCTGAGGGAGAAGACACTGAAGGGGATGATTTTGAGGAGAAAGATGATGTAGACCCCCAGTATAAATTCTTCTTGGAGAGATTGAAAGAAGATGGAACGTCTTATGTTCTCAACCTTCCTATAAACAGTTATATGACCTTATCTATAAAATATGAAGCTGATGTTAGTTCAGATCATGAGGGTGAGCCACCCTCTCGAGGGAAATCCAGGAAGGTTCCTAATAGGAGGGGGACTGAAGCTGTAAAAGATCCAAGGAACATTCTGAACAAGGAAAAGAATTGTGGGGAGAAGAATCTGATGAATGTTGCAGGCAAAGATATTATTGATTCCTTAAAAACTGCAGGAAGGATTATGGGAAATAAAAGGGACAACTTGAAGTTGGGAGAGAATTTCAGGCATCAACCCAAGGCTCATGTTTCTAGTCATGCCGTTTCCCATCAAGAACCTGATCCAAAAGGTGATCACGTGTTTGAAGCTGAATGCCACCATGAAAAGGAAGATAATGTGACAGATGCAACCTACAAAACATTCCTGGACCATATCAGAGAAGAAGGCTATTCCATGGTTCTTGAAATGGAAGGCTGTAAGCAGGTGAGGTATGAAGAAGATGATGATGCTGATTTATCTGATGCAGAAGTGTTGGTTGGTGGTAATGTTTCAGATTTCAAGAAAGGAAACTATAATCCATTTGAAAGTTCAAAAATACGTTATTCACTTGTAAGTAACCTCCTTTATTGCGTTCTATTGATTTTTTTTTTTCAAATTTCTTTTAAGTTAGGCATTTTTTTTAATTCTGCTCTATGTTGATTTGATTTACTGTTAACTTTGTTCTTCAATTGTACAGATGGGGAAAGACAAGCAGCAGCATCTTGGAATCACTCACACAGGTAGCTGTTCCATGTATAGAGAAAAGCTCATGGATAAACTCAGCAAACCATATGACCACAATGAGTATGAAAAACTTTTGGAGCTCATAAATGAGCAGAAACCTAAGTCTGGGCGTCATAGAGACTTGCGTGGATCTGCATCGTTAAAATCATACTTGATGGATGAGTACAATCCATCTTATCTTGAACAGCACAGTGGTAAGTCGAAATCTGCATAAAGCTTTCTTTGGTGAATTGAGGGGGAACCTACAGCATGACAAAGGATATAACAGCCTTTTAGAGGATCTGGCCATGGAGAGAAATGGATGGAGGTTTAGAATTCATGTCCCACAGTGGGATTAAGGCTTGTGATTGTTGTGAAGACAACAAGTTCCATGTTGGAATCGGCAAAAAGAAATCGATTGAATAACTAACTCATGCAGCTTTTTAGAAAATAAAGCATTTTTTTGGGTTTTGCTCTATCCATATTTTTGTGTATGTTTATCTAACAGGATGGAAATCCATTCTTCCTTAATCAAGCTATTAGCTGAAGTAACGGATATGGTCACTCTTTCAATATGGCAAAATTAACTACAAACTGTTTTATGGATCTGCCATTGCTTTCTTCTTAACTCTGCTAATCATTTTCTCAAGCTGCAGTTAGGGATTACTAATTACCATAATTGCTGAATAATTATCAATTGCCAAGTCTTTCTTCGGGATTGTGTATCATTTCTTTAATGTTTTTGTTTTGATATGTATGCAAATTATATGAAAATTAATGAATGAATTACAAAATTGCAACCTTCATTGATGAATTATTTTATGTTGTGATACGAAAAATTTCATGAATGATTGCGTCCTTAAGATTGAGTTGATTTATTGATACACATCAGAATAGGCATGGGACTTGGATATGGAAAAATAAGGCCATGTGGTAATTTTCATAAAATAAGGCCCAACATGGTGGTAAAGACAAGAAGAAATAAATATGCATTTTCATGAATAAATATGACAATCCTTTGTCATTTGTCAGAGAGAAACATGCTCTCATATATTATCACATCAAAATTTGCACATTTTAGATATTGGGAAAGTGCAAACAATATTTTTTATTTATTTATGAATAGAGATAGTAAATAAGGGCTTTGGAAAGCTTCAAAAATAAGTGATTAATCAGTAGAAATTTATATTTTTATTTTGGTTATTGACTTCTAAGTAAATTTCTTGAAATGAAATATGCATTTATATGACATAGCCAAAAAAACGAAATATGCATTTGTATGGTTCTTTGCAATGGATATCTGCAGCTCCCAAGGTACAAAGGATGTTCGCTTAAGAAAAAATTTAGGAAAAAAATGGTGTTTGGATGTTTTTTTGTTGAGCTTGTCCAACATAGTTGGGCACTATTTCTGCTTCTTAGGTTGTTTGTTTAAAAATATAGTAATGATTGAAATGATAAATTTTCTTACCAAAGCATGGAAAGGTGTGGGTACAGGAAATTCAATATTATTCCACAAGTCATTTTAGTAAGGGAGACATTATGTCCACAACTAGTTGGCATAACCACACACAAATTTAATCCAATCTTCAAAGAAAGGTCCAAAATCAGGAAAGGAGCGTCTCCATTGGACTAGGAAGCATGGACACTACATGTTGGGTACTGTACCCATTACTGACATGTATTTGGATACATATATGCAGGATATGTCTTGGGCGGCCAAATGGTCTGTCTAAATTTTTTCAATTATTTATTTTTGTTTTTGAATACATCTAGGACATGTGACTGGTACATGTATTCATGAGTTGAACACAAAATACACTTTTAAGGAAATGAAGTGGCTTTTTTATGGCTGGAAGAAATGGAGGGGTTTATTAATAGAGATTTTAAAAACTTTCTTTAGGAGAAGATCTACAAGTACAATAAGTTTTCAATTAGAGAATTAGTACCACTCCAACAAGACTAGTACTTTTTTCCTTGTATATTGAATAATGCGTATATTATCAATATTATGAATTTAATAGTATTTTTTTAATAATTTTGTATATTATCATTATAAAATTATGGTATTCATATTGGTTTTTTTTGGTAGTTTTTTGAATATTCTCAGTGATTTCTAGTTATTTTGTTCATGAACACTCCCAATCCTTTTTTAAAATTTGTATCTGTGTCCTATTATCTAAATCACTGCATGATACATTCATGTACATATCTATGCTCATACCTGTATCTATGTCTGTAGTCTGTACCCATATCCCTCTTGGGACTTCTTAGCAACTAGGTGATATGTGCTCTGGCTTCTGTCAAGCCTACATATTTTATGCTTCAATCCTGTTTTGACTTACTATGTTAGTCTCTTTTAAGTTTGACAATGCTGAGCTGTCATTTGCTCCTTATTTCTGTGCTTGTATAAATGAGTATATTTGTACTACTCTATATTCTCTTATGTATTTCTGTACACTGTACACTAGAGATTAAATACAAGAGTGGATCCCAATTTAGGTAACTAATCCCAAATAATTAAGTATTTGTCAACTCAATCAAGGAAGCACAAATAAGGGAAACAATACAAATAGGAAAGCAGAATCTTATCCTAATAAAAGGAAACTCTGACAATAAGGAAACTCTAATAATAAGGAAAGGTTTCCAAATTTTTAACACTCCCTCTCAAGTTGGCAAGTGGAGATATCATCCATTCCCAACTTGTTTATGATTTCTTGAAATCTTGATAGTAGTAGTCCCTTGGTTAATACATCAGCTAGCTAGTCATTAGTTGGAGTGTAAGGAGTACTAATCAATCCACAATCAAGCTTTTCCTTTATGAAGTGTCGATCTACTTCGATATGTTTACTTCAATCATGTTGAACTAGATTGTTAACAATATTGATGGCTGACTTTTTGTCACAATAAAGTCTCACAATCCCTTTTTGCTTAACTTTTAAATCTTCAACTATGATCTTGAGCCATAGAAGTTTGCATATGCCTTTTGCCATTGCTCTAAATTCAGCCTCCGCACTAGATCGAGCAACCACACTTTGTTTCTTATTTCTCCAAGTAATTAAGTTCCCTCCTAGAAAAATGCAATAACCTAATGTGGACCTTCTATCCATGAGAGACCTAGCATGGTCAGTGTCGGTATGGGCTTCAATAATCAACTTGGTACCTTTCTTGAATAGGATGCCTTTCCTTGGAAATGCCTTAAGATAATGGAGGATTTTAAAGACAACATGCATATGTTCTTCTCTAGGATCATGCATGAATTGATTTACCACTCTAACTGCATAAGTTGTGTCCGGCCGTGAATGGGATAGATATATAACTCTGTCCACCAGTCTCTGATATCTTCTTTTATCAATCACACTATTATCTCCCTTTCCAATTATCTTGTAGTTTATAGGAGTTCTTCCTGCCTTACTATTGAGACTTCTAGTTTCTTTGAGAAGATCCAAAATATACTTTTTGTGAGATATGAAGATGCCTTTCTTATAATAGGCCACCTCAATATCGAGGAAGTATTTGAGCTTGCTAAGGATCTTGATCTCAAATTCTTTGGCTAGACACTTCTAGCAAGGATCTTGATCTCAAATTCTTTTGCTAGACACTTCTAACTCCCCATGTAAAAATGCATTCTTCACATCGAATTGCTACAAACATCAATTAAAAAATTAGTTGCAAGGGAGAGCAATACTCGTACTACATTCATTTTTGCTATCGGTGCAAATATCTCTTGGTAATCAACTCTATATGTTTGAGTGTACCCTTTAGCAACCAGCCTTGCCTTGTATCTTTCAAGGGTTCCATCTGCCTTATACTTGGGAGTGTAGACTCATTTGCATCCTATTGGTTTCTTTCTCATAGGTAAAGTCACAACTTCTCACGTGTTTTTCTTCTTTAGTGCATTCATCTCCTCTTTCATAGCTTGTACCCACCTTTTAGTCTCTAAAGCCTCACTTACAGAGGTGGGAATAGCAACTGAATCAAGAGAGAGCAGTGATAAAGTCTTTATGTTGAGGTGCCAGTCTATGAAGTGAAACAAATTGGGAGATGGGATGATGGGTACATTTCCTGCTAGGTTTTCGCAATGCAATAGGTAAATCTAAATCACAAAATTTAGGTTCATCAACAAATGAAGTAGGTTAGAGTGATTTCATTACCTAATACTGGTTCAGTTGCTTGGATTTGTGTTGGTTCCGGATGGGACTTCAGTTTCCTTGAGTGAACTTGCAGTTTGGTTGAAGCTGGTTCAATCGGCTAGTGCTGTTCAGTTGCTGCTGGTTTAATTGGCTGGTGCTGTTCAGTTGCCGTAGTGTCCTCCAATGAATTAGATGGAGACGAAGGTGGTGTATGAGTGGAAGAAGGAAGGGGTAGTGGAGGAGACGGTGTATCCGTGGAAGAAGGAAGTGGTAGTATGTAGTCTAATCCTCGATCTTCCAATGGATTCTCCCCCTGAAGAGAGGGATTAGAGGGCTGGAAATAAGGTTCCTTTTCATTGAAGGTGACATCCATGGTAACAAAGACTCTACAGGTCAATTGGTGATAACATTTATAGCTTTTTGAGTAGGGGAGTACCCAATGAAGATACATAGCATAGCTCGAGGATCAAGTTTATTGCGGTTCTGTTATGTAAATGAACAAATGCAATGCATCCAAAGACTCTAGGAGGTATTTGGTGATGAGGGAAGAAATCTGGACAGAATTTAGATAGGACCTGCATAGGGCTCTTATTATCCAAGACTTCAGATAGAACTTGATTGATGAGACAGGCAGCAATCAAAAGAGCTTTCCCCAAAAAATGTTTGGGGACATGAGTGTGGAATAGGAGGGTACGAGTGATATTGAGAATATGTCTATTTTTTTATTTTTTTTTCGGGGGGGGGCGGATATGAACACGAGAATTCATGGATGATTCCTTCCTTTTTGAGAAAATGTGTAAGAGTGTGATTAAAATATTCTCTTTCATTATCAGACCGAATCTTCTTGATTGATATCCCAAATTGAGTAGTGATCATTTTATGGAAATGCTGAAAAATGGAACTAACCTCCAATTTCTCTTTCATAAGATACAACCATGTAGTCCTAGTACAATCATTAATAAAGGACACAAACCATCTAGCCCTGGTAAGATTGGCCACCTTTGATGGTCCCCACACATCACTATGGATAACAAAGAAAGGTTTAGAAGCTCTTTGATTATGCTAAGGAAAGGAAACATGATGATGTTTGGCAAGTTCACAGATATCACAATGAAAATTCTCAATTTCAACATGCTGGAAAAGTAAAGGAAACATGGTCTTGAGTAAGCTGAACAGAGGATACCCTAGCCTAAAATGTTGAAGCCAAATTTCAGATGAGTTTGAAAGACGGGAGGAGTTGAAGGAAGCAACAAGAGCTTTAGATAGCACGAACTGAGCATCACCCCTATCGGACTTGCTGGAATCCTCAAGGTAGTAAAGTTAGTTCCGTTCCCTAGCAAATCCAATCATCCTCCCCGTTCTCAAATCCTAAAACCACTTGTGTTCCTTACACATCTTCATAGGTAGTAATGTTACCAAGATTTAACAACAAATTCAACTGTAACATGGACTATATAAACTTATGTTTGATCTGTAAGCTATATGTCAGCTAT
This sequence comes from Diospyros lotus, assembly GCF_014633365.1. Taxonomy (NCBI): domain Eukaryota; kingdom Viridiplantae; phylum Streptophyta; class Magnoliopsida; order Ericales; family Ebenaceae; genus Diospyros; species Diospyros lotus. Next base: position 5,921,477 of record NC_068345.1, read on the forward strand.
AGGCAGTTGGTGTCTTGAATTGGATTTACATATATTTCTTGATAAAAGAGTAAACTATGTTGTCTAAATAATGGTTTTCATATGTTTAACACCATGCAATCCAGAAGAGAAGGCATATTGTTGCCGAGTGGTGCTTGAAATACTAGGGAGTAGGAGAATTAGATGATCATATCCATTTGCATTGCACGGTAACTTGCCAATTGCAGTACCTTTTGTTTACCTGTTCTAAAGTGTACTGGGTAATGCTGGTCAAAGCATTGGATTTGTTTCTTGCTTGGCCAAGGAGCTTCCAAAGGAGAGACTCAAGATTGCTTTAGAACAATTCTTCTTTATGTCTAACATGGTGTATCTGGAGTGAAAGAAACAAAACAGCTTGAGTGGAGAGTTCTATACTCATTTACCTATTTAACTGGTTGAGGGAGGATTCTTCTGTTTGTATGTCCTTCATCTCCTTTGTAGATGAGATATTTTTTGTTTTGTTCTGACAGGACAAGGGTGGGGCATGTATCCGTGCAGCTGTAACTTGATTGTTTAATATTTTTTTCTTCTATTTCACCTGCCTTCTTCTGCTCTTAAAGTTGGAATTGACCTTACCCTTTTATTAATCTTGTTTTGTTATTCTCTATCTTATGTGCTCCTTTTTGCAATTTCTTTTTTTCAGTCCTTTGTTTTCTTTTTCATTTTGTTTCTGTTCTTTTTCTTGCCCGCACCCCACCGGGGGGGGGGGGGTTGGTGCTGGTTGAGACAACCTTTACCCTGACCATTTTCTAACTTTATTTTTCTTAAATGGCAGATCTTAAAAAGAAGATTGATGCAGTCAAACGTGATAGACGTAAAGTATTGAATCTCTTACGTGGGTTTTTCTTCTGGGTGGAGGTGAGTGTTCCTCTATTCAAGTTTGTAGTGTGTTTTCTTCATAGGGTGTGAAACTGCAACTTCCAGAGACAAGTATTTCTATTTTGTAGCTTGAAAACATTTTTTGGTTACATGTGTGAGATCAATACATGTCTAAAAATACTAATCCTCAGTCTTTACTGCGTCATCTCATTCCGCCATTCTGTTAGTAGTGGTTAGCTAGTGATGAAGGGCATCTATTTTGTGCATATGTTCTCTCTGCTTATTCTTTCTTTTTTTCCTCTGGTGCTGCTTCCCCAGTCCATGATTCCTCAACGTCTCTTCTTCTCTCTCTTCCTCAACTGTTTTTAACCCATTAGTTTTCTGCTACATTTTCACTCCCTCCCTCTGATTGTGGAAAGATTGTGCAAATTTGCTGCAACTTAAAAGCAAATTTTCTCCTTTCATCGCTCTTCATTTGTTGCCAATATTATTTAATTTGAGCTCATAGATTATTTAACTTGTCATGTGCAGTGGCCTGTAACTTATTGCTGTCTAATAGGCTTTTGCCATAAACTTTTCCTTCTTTGTGTTTGATTTCACGTTACAGAGTCAGAACCAAGTTTAATCTAGTTATATTGAAGTTTCTGGCTCTGGAGTGTTATTTGCATTTTTAAGAATGATACACCCATCTTGTTTGTTTGTTAGATTGTTTAGGGAAAATATCTTTACTTGCGTTCAGGTGTTATATCTCTAGTTATCATGAATAAATTCTCACACATGATCTTATCGAAACAACTTTGAACTTGTTTATTGACCAAGACCATTATAAGATAGAACCATGCAACGTAAGATTATCTCAGTTTGATGCTTTCTTTGATATTTCAGTAACATCTTCTGATGCTCGTTGTTGATGTATGTTGAAACAGAATTTGGCTCATGGAGATGCATTTCCTCCATGGTTAGATCCCTCGTGCTTAGAAGCATTGCCTAAAATTCCCTCGAAGATTAAGCCCTCTCCTTAACAACTTGACATATTAGCTGAAGGGTGTCAGGCAAATTCGTTGGACAGCATGAACACACCCGTTGTCTACAAAGGCACCGGAAGGCTCTTGTGCGCCGTTGCAACTATTACCATCTCTTTTGAGGACATACTACTCATATATGTGTTATATGTATTACGTTACACGGATCTGACAATGTGACTTTTTGCTTTTCGGAAAGTTTCTAAATGTTCTTTTGCCCTTTTATTTTTGGATCAAAACTTACGGATTTACATCTTGAAGTTTGTCATCGTAGTTGAACCCAATTCTTGGCTTTCCCATGCTGAAGTTAAGTACTCGTGCATTCATGTTGTATTTGATTTCTCCATCATATAGCAGCTTCCTTATGTAGTGCTCTATGTCTGAACCAATCAATCTCAGTGTGTATTCTGTCAATGGGGCACCCTGATTGGGCAGGGCAGAGACTTTGTTAGCGTCACAGAAACCGTACAATTTAGGAACTGCAAAATACAGTGCGCGCATCTCTTCCTAATGCAAAACATGAATGCCATGTTAACCTTTAGAGCCGATTGGATTAGGTTTTGTGCTTTTCACTTTTATCTATATCTGTTTCTATTGTTCATCAATATTCTGTCATGCTACTATGTGTACGACCAATTTGTTGGCGAAAACCATGCAAATAGAAAGCGACCTCGGGCTTTGACAAGGGAGGAGGAGAAAGGGATACCTCATAGTGATCCACAAGCTCTTGGAAGTAAGAATAGACCTTGTTGCAGGTCTCAGGAGTCCATTCGAACTCATTTGTGGGATCGAGGATCAGGGTGAGCTTATCCATCTGAGTCTGGTCGAATTCACAGGTCACAGGATCGATGTAGGCGGCGTAGATCCTGACGTGGCGGGTGGCGCTGCTCAGCCACTGCCCTCCATACTCTTTCCCCATGTTCTTGCTTTTCACATTTAGCTGGGGCTCGACTGGCCTTGGCTGCTTCATTTTCTCTCCTGGCTCCATTCTTTCTTGCTCTTGCTCTTGCTCTCCTTCTGCTTCTTTCACTTCGGCTGCTGGCTGCTGCTGAGCAGAGATGGAGAGGCTGTTTCTCTTTCTCAGCTGCTGCCCCCTTTGGCTTCCTGCAAACCCCGGCATGGAGAATTTTGTCAAGGCAAAGTATGAAGAAGTTGCAGCCATGGTTCTTCTGCCTGGCGTCTGAGCTTTTTGGCTGATTTCCTTCAGGTTCTGTGTTGATTTTGGAGTTCCTAGTTGGAAGCAGCATCCATGGATTTGGACCCTATGTTTTTGTGGATAAGTTGCCTTGCTCTCGTTAGGGACCAATATGTGGTGTACAACTGAGAAATACAATTGTTTTCCATATCATATCATATGTTAAAAAGGGTAACTATTAAACATGTTGTATTATTTATATTTATTTATTTATAAAATATTAAAAATAAGGACGTTTTGTAACTGCAAGATCTAAATTACTTACACCCACAATGTATAATTGGTCAGAGATTTCCAAATGATGTGGAATGAGCTTTTACCAACCCACCCTTAATAAAACATAAAGTGTGCTTATTATAGCTTTAGAAATAAACATTTTTCTTTAGTTCTTTGCAGATTGCCCTTTTAGGGTAACGTTAAAAAATATTTTTCTCTAGACACTATAGTTCTAGGAAGTATTAAAAACTAAAAATATGCCTAAATGATAGTATTTTAAATATAAGAGCACTATAATGTATAGTAAAGAATGGGACAAATTTCAAATTGTTGCCCTAGACCTAGAAAACGAAAGGGCCAATTTAATGTACGTCCCATTTTAACCTATACAAAGACAAAAGTTTCAATTGAAAATAATATAAGTTGGACGGGACTAATTATATATTTTTTAATAAACTAATTAAACTATGTCAAAATTCCCACAAAATCAAAATAATTGTCATTGGATACCTAATAAAATTTGTTAGATCCTTTTTTTAATATTTTGGGAAAAATAAAAAATGATTTGGCATTAGATCTAAAATGAATGATCATTTTAGATTATTTTGGCACAAATAAAATAATTTTTGATTTGATGTGATGATAAAAAAAAAGGGGAGTAAGATGAAGCATTAAACACCTAAATAATACCTTCTAACTAAATCATTAAAATGAATAAATAATATTTAAACATTTCCACCAAATGAAAACAATTATTATTGGACGCGAATGGATCATTTTTTATATTGCTCTTATCCTTTCTAACTCTTTGCAAAAAAATATTATAACAAAAATTATAAAAATAATTATTAGACATAAACTTATAGACATAAATAACCTAATGAGATTTAAAGTGAGCAATCTAGTAATATGTGGTATGATAGAATAATTGGGTATAGAAACGGAGCACTGAGCAATCGACAACAAGAAAAAGCAACCAAGTACTAAGCAACCAAATCAACAATGTCACGACATTGAGTAATTGGAGGTGAGAAAGAATGACGACAAAGGGCTTGAGAAAAAAATTGATGAAGGCATGAGTGCCAAACAATCGGTAGTAAGAGGGAACGACAACAAAGGGCATGAGAATGACTAGAGGACTGAGCAACTGAATCAATGACAGCATGAGCATCGAGAACCGAGCAATCGTAGACAAGAGGGAATGACGACAAATGGCGTGAGAATAGAATCGGCGACAACGCAAGCATCAAGTAATCAACAAAGAAAGGGAATGACAACAAAGGGTGTGAGAATGACGAGAGGATTAAACAATTGAATTGACAACAACACGAGCATCAAGCAATAAAAGGCGAGAGGGAATCACTACAATCAACAAAGATGTAAGAACGGTGATGAAAAGATTGAGTCAAATTTCGGATTTCAAACAAAAAATTAGGGCTAGGGCATGACTGAGGAGGAGAACTAGAGAAGAAAAAATAGATAAGTATATATTTGCTAGTTAGAGACGAAATTGCTTCTATTTCTATCTAGCTTTGGTCGCCAAAAATATGTTTCCGATAATTTGTGTTAATTGCAATATGTCCCCCATAATATTTTTAAAATTACAAAAATAACTTGAAAAATGTTTTTGATCGTTTTCAACATTTTCAAAATGGGAAACGTCTTTGAAACGACATTTTCGTTTACAACATCACTAGTATTGTCTACTTTATCTTTTCAATTAAAAGAACACAAAATGATGCACTTATTCTAATAAGAAAGAAACTAAAAAAACAAGGTACGTGAATAGTATGTTAAGCTTATAGTCTAGAATAAAGGCAAAACCCTTTTGGATCAAGATTGGCCCCAAAAAGGGTTGGAAAAAAGAGGAAGGAGAGAATTTACATCCTAAGTTGGTAATGTATTTTTGTTATTTATGTGTTATTTGATATGCAATGATTTTTAAAAGTTAATATTTGTAACATCAAAGTTATTTTAACACCGATGCAAGTTTATAAGATTTTTATTATCCTTAATCATCTTATATACAAACATATGACGAGCTAATCGATAATTTTAAAAATAAGTAGTAATTTGCTATCATTTTCTCTACACCATAAAGTGTATGTAAGTAAAAATAAATATAAGTACATACTAATCACAAGTTTCTTGAATTATTAAAACTCACACATTCGTTTGTTTAAACCTTTTAAATAATGTTCTGCCCATCATACCATACCATACCATACCATACCATACCATGAAGATCTAAATTAGAAGACAAAAAAAATATATGAATTCATGTGGCTGGCTATGATATATTATTAAGAAAAAAAAATCTTATTTTAGAATTAGGTTCTTTTTTTGTTCATTTTGTAATATATAAATATAATTACGTGCATCTCATGCTTTTTTTTTTTTATTACTTTTTATTCATTTCTTTGATGTTTCATTCCTTCATTGGTTAAAATAGCAATCTTAGTTAGCGACATATACTTCAGAATTAATTCTTAACATCTCTTGCTGTAATTTTTATTAGGCAAAAAATAGAACAATCATGAATTTTAAGCTTTCTTTTTTGCTTGAAGAATTCAATTTCTTTTTCTTTTTTTTTTTTAAGTACGAGAAAACTCCCTTCTGAAAATTTTCAGGTCGGCAGAAATAATAAAATACTGGTGTTTCTTAACAGAATTTCAATCTCTTAGAATCAAATCCAAAGGACAGATTTTTATTTAGGAAGAGTGAGTAATGAGAAAATAGTAACATGCTTGTTCCTCATCCATATAAATATATATATATATATGTACGTATGTATAGTGATGGTCTCTGTGTGGGAATCAAAGGGCCACCCACCAAATCCAACCCTCAGGAACAGAGTCCCTACTCCACTCAGAAGGCATTATACTATATATACAGTTAAATTTGGAGCCTAGCAGTATAAGTAGGCATTCCGACAACCACATGAAACAAAGTCTCCGCTAGAAAACCCAATCTCATATGAAGAAATTAAAATTTGCATTCTTTTTCCCTATAACTGTTCTTTCTGTTTTTTCCTTTGCTTGCCTTCTTTTCACAACTTTCTCCTACACACCAAATACAAGAAGCCAAAATCCATCTGCACCTGCAAAAAAAGAGGATTATCTTAAACTCTATTACCTTATTATTTACAACTTGATTCCTCTGAAACATCGCCTCCGGTCTTCTCACTGGGACTGCAAACAGCTGGACACAATTCTGTCATCAGATGTTTGCTCAATATGTAAACGGGCCTGATTAGATTATCATCATCTAATTGGAGATCTGTAGCGCCACCATTCCATGTGGTTGTTTCCTCACTTGCTTTACTGTCCATATCTCCAGCTTCTTCTTCATCACTACCATCTAGATGGATATAATCAGCAAATCTTCCCTCTTCAAAGAATATATTCTCGCCGTCCTTCCCGGTTTGCTTTCCAGCCACAGCTGTTTGGCATTCAGAAGTATCGATTTGCATGGAGCCAAAGTAACGTCCACGAGCATTCTTCTGTTCTCCACAAGGGTTCTTCTTCTTTCCCTTGTTTCGTTTTTTTGGGTGGTGAAGCTTGCATTTGGAACCTAGAGGGCATACTCCTCCTGCTTCAAAAACAGGGCAGACATAGCTGTGCTTCTTTCGACACTGCAAGTTACAGAGGTTATCCGTTTACTTGGTTCACAGTAAGTGGGGTGTGTGCAAGTAACAAGTGCGCATGTGTGCATGTTGGGGGAAGGGAAGAATCGCAATCAAATGATACTAATATGAAATTATGTTGACACAATCCCAGAGTTGCTACAAATGAGTTGGTCAATAATTTAAACGAATCAAAAGAAACAACCATATCAGCTTTTTTGAGAAAGCTGGATAAAAACAATAAAAGAGTTCAATTATCAATTTGATTGCAATTAAGAGATAGTGACATGATGTAAAACAACAACATATCCAGCCTTTATCTATCCCACTATGTGGGGTAGTGACATGATGTAAGAATGGTAAAAAAAAACAAATATGATAGATTTCATGCCCCAAATGCCAATGTAATTTTATTTATGCTTTGTAGAGAGAGAGAGAGAGGAGAAAGGGAGAGAATGGCATATAATTGAACGGAGCAAAAGGGTAAGGGAAGCAACATGGAATTGTGACTCTCCCCTTGTTTGGGAAGAATGGAACATAAAGAAGAGCAATGTAGCTCTACTTTGTTTGGACAGAGAATGAAAGGGAATGGGAAGGTAAAAAAATAAAACAAAAGTAACAAACCAACCATACCCTTCACCTTCAAATAATGTTGGTTTTTTTTCCCAAAATAATAAAGGCAAAATAGTAAAATAAATAAAATAAAACTTGCAGAAAATATGACAGCCCCTTGCCCCCAAAGAAGGGAAAGAGTTTGCCTTCCCCTCCCTAGCCCCCAACCAAGAAAGGTGTTATGAAATATGACAGCCAAATTCTAGCGATACCTCATTTCCATCAGCACAATAGCCCTTGAGAAAACCTTCACAAATCGAGGCATTGGGGTTCACATTTACATGTCTATAAGGACAACTCTCATTGGTACACAATCCTGCCAGAAAACGAGTCAGAACACTGAGCTTGTACAACATGAATTGACATAAGTACAACAAACAACAATACCCACCTTGCAGAAAATATGAACAGTCCTGCATTCTGTCAGGAATTACCTGCATGGGAAAGAAAATAAGTAGAGGTAAAATGATAAACAATAAATATAAGCCACTCAACCATACTGAAATCTGTCTATTAGACAATTGATACACCTGATGGGTCAATTTGCAGTTTGGATCAGTGCATGAACCCTTCAAAAATTTTGTGCAGACAGCAATTTTCGATGGATCATGAATATAAGGACATTTCCCATCATCCTTATTACATTTCCCAAACCTCGTGAAGAACTGACAGTACTTCCTCTTTCTAGCCAACCGCAGTCTAGCAGTGTGTAAGCTCCATCGAACTTTCTCACTTGCCAAAATTCTTGTTCGTTTTTTGGGATCCCGAATCAACTGGTTACCATTGCCTATTCGAACATACCTGGCAACAGTTGAATAGATTCACATGAGACAATTCTAAATTATACAGTTAAAAGGTACAGTTAAAACCCTTTTGCTTCATTCTATGATCATGGATTTATCATTGTTATTAATAAACAGTTTTTAGATCACTAAAGTATGATTTGATAAAAGTTCTGGGTATTATCCTCAACGATGTTCAACATACTCATGATTGCCAATCAGTAATCTCTTTGGAACAGGCGATTTCTTTTCTTCCTTCTCAGACTGAGCAGTAACCGAACATGGCGATTCCTCGTCTACAGAGATCATGGAATAAATTGTGAGCCAAAATTCTAGATAGGAAAGTATGTTGACTTACGCGTAACAAGGATATCCATCTAAGATTGTCCATAACAACAAATAAAAGAATCTATCAATGCTAGAAAACCACCCAAAAAAATTGAAAACAGTGTAAATAAAATTATCAAGTTCGCACCAATCTCAAGGAATATTCATTGCCTCAGTTACTCTATTTCCTTCTAATTTTTCTACCTACAACAACAACAATATATCCAGCCTTTATCCCACTATGTGGGGTCGGCTACATGAATTCTAGACTTCCATGTATTTCTGTCTTTTGTCATATCCTCATTTAGATCCATATATTTCATATCAAATTTTAATGTCTCTCCCAAAGTCTTCTTGGGTCTACCTCTACCTCTTTTTGTGACTAATTATTCCATTTCATCAACTCTCCTTACAGGAGCGTCTCTTAGTCTCCTTCTCACATGACCAAACCATCTTAGTCTACTCTCTCTCATCTTCTCCTCGATTGGCACTACTCCTACCTTATTACGAATAACTTCATTTCTAATTTTATCCTTTCTTGTATGTCCGCACATCCATCTTAACATTCTCATCTCCGCTACACTCATCTTTTGCTCATGCTGGTATTTGACTGCCCAACATTCTGAGCCATACAGCAAGACTGGTCTTATAGCTGTCCTATAAAATTTTCCTTTCAATTTTAATGGGATTTTACCATCACATAACACCCCCGATGCATTTCTCCATTTTAGCCAACCTGCCTTAATTCTATGTGCGACATCCTCGTGGATTTCTCCATCTTTTTGAACCACTGATCCCAAATATCGAAAATAGTCTTTTCTTTGTAAGATTTGGTCTTCTAATTTTATTATAACATCATCCACTCTTGCATTTTTACTAAATTTGCATTCCATATATTCTGTTTTCTTTCTACTTAATTTAAATCCCTTAGATTCTAAATTGTTTCTCCACAACTCAAGCTTAGTGTTCACTCCTTCTTTTGTTTCATCCACCAACACTATGTCGTCTGCAAATAGCATACACCATAGCACATCTGTTTGAATATCTTTAGTGAGTTCATCTATTACTAGGGCAAATAAGTATGGACTTAGTGCAAAACCTTGATGCAGTCCTATTGTAGTTGTAAATGGTTCAGTATCCCCTCCGCATGTTCTGACCCTTGTCTCTACACCATGATACATGTCCTTAAGGGCTTGTATATAGGCTATTTTGACTCCTTTCTTCTCTAAAATCCTCCATAATACTTCTCTAGAGACCCTATTGTAGGCCTTTTCTAGATCTATAAACACCATATGTAGGTCCTTCTGATGATTTCGATATCTTTCCATTAGACGCCTCAGTAAATATATAGCTTCCATTGTTGACCTATCAGGCATGAAACTAAACTGATTTTCTGACACCTTTGTTTCCTTTAAGAGCCTCTGCTCTATTACTCTCTCCCAAAGTTTCATGGTATGACTCATTAACTTAATTCCTCTATAATTTTCACAGTTTTGAACATCTCCTTTGTTCTAATTTTTCTACCTAGTGTAAATAAAATCAGAAATTTGTTTCCTAATGTTGACAACTTGGAAAATTAAAAACATAAATTGTTTTCTATCGTGATAATAATCATAATATACATAGCCGCATATATTGGTCATAACCTAATATTAGCCTTTTCAGATACCTCTTAACCTATTGGGGTTAAGGGCAATCCCAGCCACACTTCAATGCAAAATTTCCCAGACATGCAAACAGGTATGTGAAAAAGCCCAAGTCTCAAACTAAGGGGCTTGTGATTCATTTGGTGCAAGCATTCCCAGCTTTAGATACTGTTTCTGTATAAACCTAACAGATTGAATTAAAGCATCGGAGGCTAATCCAGGAAAATACTTATAGTAGCCTTTCCAACATATAACTAGAAAACTCCCAAAGCCTTCGAAAGAAAACCAACATAAAAAGAGACTTATATCAAAATAATGGACAAAGGTTAAACGACAATACTGAATTTATGCCTCAGACACTAGGAATATGTGCAGAATGCAGATTGAAAACAATTCCACAAAGATACCAGTTTTGTTAGTTCCATGTCATCAAATATGAAATTCAGAACCGGATATACACCAAGCACTTTCTAGACAATGAAAGATAGATGAACTTTTTCATACTGCAAAAAGAAATAAAACACCCCCCCCCCCCCCCAAAAAAAAAAAAAAAAAGAAAATAAATAAACTCCACTCACAAAAGAGAGAATGGCTTTAAGAAAAAATTAGTAGAGCACCTGCAATCCTCTGAAGTGTCCGTCTCGTTGGATCCATTTTGTATCGAACAGAACCAACACGGAACACACGCTCTCCTGTAACATAGTAACAGTCAGAAACGCATGTACAGAGAAGGTGTGTATTAATTGCACCCACCAATTACTTTCTCAAAATATTATTATGTTTCTGGGTACTTATTTGATAGCATCAATTCAACGAAATTCACTAGCACCGAAAAAAATGAACTGCCACACCAGGGCTGTTGATTGGCCTACCTGGGCGCAGCTCTATACTATGAACTGACTTACGGAAAGAATGATTTCTATTCTTTGTTGTTGGTGTCTTTGTCCCAGCAGAAACAGCATTAACACCACTCTTCTCTCTTTTTTTCTTCTGTACTGCAGCAACAGCCAGTGTAGCTTCCTATAGAAAAGCACAGTATTGATTAATCAAGTAAAACACAATTCCTCTTAGTTGTAAATCAAACCATATTTGAAGGCCAAGGTTTTTTTCCTGAATAATAATCCCACACCAACCTCATTTGCCTTTCTCGAGTTCTTTTCAATGGATTTTGACCACTTCAAACTAGACCGACCAACACTCAAAACCTTAGATTTCCGAAGAGACAATCCCCGAGCAGACCTTGTGTAGATAGTTTCCCTTTTTCTTGAGAGCAGCAATTTCCGACTAAAGATGCATAAGAATCCATTGGTTTCTCAGGTCAACATGTAAAGATAATTTAAAGGCTGGAGCCAGCAGCGCACACACAGAGAAAAGCATTAAATGCCAACATACCTGATTGCGGACAAGGAATTATAATTGGAAACGGAGGCAGAATTATGCATGACACTTCTCAAGTATGTAGCTCTTTTCCACGGAAATAGATGTGGCCACACTTGATGTAGCAATGGATTATCTTTCTTCAATGAATATGCATCCCGAAGTGTCCAAACCAAAGAGTATTTTGAAGGTTTATATGCCTTTGCTAAACCTGCATATGATGCGGTTGGTTTAGCGAGTTGATCTTGATGGATCAAATAACAATGTGGCTAACAAAGAGAAGGATTGCATAAGAAGTGGCTAGAAAACCAATAATTATGCAGTCTGATGCACCTCACTGGTCATAAAACATGGTTCCGGTATAATCAACAAGTATGTATATACTGAATCACAAACCCCTGCAAAGAAGATAGAACACAAAACTATATTTTCTCCTTTATATGAGTTTTTTTTCCTGTAAGTCCTTTATATGAGTTCACATATCAGAGAACAGGTTTGATCAAGTCACCCTCACGATCAGTAACATAAGTACTCACAATTAAGAAAAATAGAAGAGATTCAAGTTACAGTATGCTACAGCATTTACAGCATTTGTGAAATGACAATCAGACCAGCCAACACTATAATGAGAGTAACCCTACTGTCCACTTAACTAGCTGAAGTCAATTAGCCAGGAACCACAGAGTTCCTTGCTGACAACAAAAAACTTGGAGTTGAAGACAACTTTTCATTGGGAAACAGTGGTGCTTTGTGTCAAAGATTTAAAACGAACACAAGATGCTATAAATCATGTCTACTTCTTAAGTCATCTGTTATTTGGTTCATCATTATAATGTATCAGATAAGCTTACAAATCAACCAGTATATATGTTCTCAGAAATAATTAGAAAACACTTGTCAAATGAGTTCCTCAACATACCTTTACCAGGGCGCTGCCTACTAGAACTGCTTGTAGAAACCTGAAGATTGCTTTTCCCCTCTAATTTTGAAGTGTCATCAGACATGTTAACCTTTACAGTTACTTCCAGCGACTTTCTAATGAGCTGATTTCTTTTCCTTTTATAGTAACCATCAGAGGACGGGGCTTCAGCCTTATCTACATTCTGAATAGATGTGTCACTAGAACTGGAAGCTGCAACCAACTGATTGGATTTTCTCTTCAAATATACTATCTTCTTTGTTTCTAGAGACACTGAATTTCCATCTTCCAGTAAATTCTGGCTTCCAGAATTGTTGGTTTGACCATTTTGATAGTCATGAGTCCCAAAAGAATTTGGAGCATCCTCAAAAGGCTTTGGTAAATCTGGATTCTCTTTATGTTTTGAAGGATCTGACTCAGTTATAGAGCAACCATTTACCAGGGAATCTGCCAATGGTAAAGGTGCTCCATTTCCTGAAGATAAGGTTATGGAGTTGGATAAGTTGGGTAATGGAGGTGTTTGAGGCCTTTCAAGAGCAGAATTCTGCCCAGTACTCGAGCAAATCAGTGGGTCACTGCCGTTGACCTTGCTCTCAACTACTGTCCCTTTACTCAATCCATCTATTCCCATAGAATTCAACCGGTAGACAGATGAACCTGATGCATGAGAGAAATTAAGTGGAGCAGCTGCTGGAGAAGGTTTTCTTACGAGACTGTTACCTTTACGAATGTAAGAAGCATTCTGATTCTTTCCAATACCACTAGGTGACTGCCAATGTGGAGCAGCAGTCCTCGTGTAGGATTTCTTTCCTGGAAAAGATGAAGCAGCAGGATTGCTAACTCGATGCCAGGTTCTGGGTTTTGAGAGGCAGCTTGATGTTTCTGTTTTCTTTAAAGATAAATGGCTAGGAAATCCTCTAGGGACTGCCGAAGCCAGCTGGTTTTTTCTAATGTTAATTTCCCCACCCATAGAATTCCAACCAGAAGTTTTTCTTCCATCCTGAGGCCTGATTCCAACCTTGGAAATTATGGAGTGAACAAGTCCCACTGTATGGCCTGATTTCTTGTCAAGAGCCACATCTTGCAAAGACGTATTCAAAGAATATGGTGAATGACCTTCAAACACAAGCTTATCAGTTTTTGTTACATCCTCGCATCCCTTTTCACTTGGTACTTGGCCATCTGATGCATTTTCCTTGAAGCGTGAGGCTGAGATAGTTGATAATTTCTCTGTAGGGTCCTGATTAGATAATTTCATAGGCTCAGGCTCCATTTCATCAGGCAAATTAATATCAGAGATATCATTACCATCTACATGAGTGGACAAAGTGTTTAATAAAGACGGCAAACCATCCTTCACAAGAAGGCAACTGTCATACTCCACATCAGTAACAGGTTTTGTTTGATCAATGGCTGGAGACAAAGTTCCTAAGGGAATTCTCTGCTGAACGGTTCCTGAGCAAAGTATTCCTGGCTCCTTGTCAGTCTTGGAAGCATCTATATTTTCCCCTCTAGCTTTTTCCGTATCAAGAGTATCAAATTGATTATTTGTTCTGGTCATAATAGCCACAGAATCTTTTTCTTTCTGCTCACCTACCACTCCTAATGGATAAGGATATCGTTGCTCAAGTTTTGAAACAACAATATTACAGCCCTCACCCACCAAGCCATTCCGTGAGGCTCCCACCTCCGTATTTCCTAACAACAAAGTCGTACTCTCTGAACAAAGAGGAAAGCCAGAAGAAAACACAGTATCCATGTTAGACACCATAACTCCATCTTCTGATTGTATCAAATTCCCATCAGTACTTGAAGGAACTTCCACACTGTGCATGAAGAAACCAGCACTTACAGGCTCCTCCTGTGTCTCAGAGGGCAATGGAGAAGGTGAAACTGATTCAGAGACTTTTCTCTTCTTCATATGATTGGGAGAAGTTGCATTTTGACTCACCTCAAAACACCGTTTAACTGAAAGGTCATTTTCCAGATAACCTTTTGTTGAACTGTCCCAATGCACAATGTTGTCCTTGTCGGTACATGCTATGACAGTATCATTGTTCCCTGCACCCAAAATCATAACTTCATGTTCAGCAGAACTAAAATCCTCAACGGGACAGCTTAAGGTTGTAGCTACTGGATGTAAAGTGCTAACTTCATTAACAAGCAAACTGATTTTGCTTGGACTTAACAATTCCAAAGGAATCTCCCTGTCTTTTCTCTTATTAGGTGAACACCCATTAACATTAACATGTAGGTTTCCTCCACATGACATTGTGGGCTCTGAAAGTCCATCTACAGGAATAGTCTTTATCAAACCAGCTGGACATGACTCATGGCTATTGTTGTCGACAAAACCAATCTTACAAACAGGTCTTTTCCATTCAGAATTAGTAACAACACTGTTAGAAGCTAAGGCAGTACTTTCGTTGTGAATGCAGACACTTGCATCAAAGCCCCTCTTGATGGTTTCCTTTGCACTTGACAAACCAAATGTACCATTGCTTTCAATTGAAGGAATGGACCTTGGCAATCCTTCCAAAGCAGCACTTTCCACCAATAAGGCAGTTTCTTTAAAAATAGCACCAGCATTTACATCATAAACATTAGCAACAGTATCATTCAGTTTCTCTCCAGTAAGGCCATTCTCAGAATTTGAAGCATTATCCCCTTCATGAAAATTGCTGTGTAAATTCAAGGGACCCTTCTGAACCTTGATTTCCTGGGGACGGAGTAAATGATTAACATCATCTCCTATTGGCAACTTAGACTCTAAAGATTCTTTAAAAAGATCATTTTGAAGAATTACAGGGGGTTCATTCTGAGATCTCTGGCTAATATGATCCATGTGAAAAAATTCAGATGGAGAACTTATATACAATTCAACTGGAACCCTGTCAGAACTTGACACAGCATTCAACTCAACCTTTGTATCTTCAGTTACTGTACCCACATCAACTTTGGTTTTCAGAGGACTCGATGAACCCAAAAGTGGGGAAGAGATATTTCCCTCACCCCTCATGTTCCATATATGTGATCCACCAGAATCAATGTCAGCACCAGCTTTAGCCGAAACTATAACCCCTAGAAATTCATCCACTTTATTATGTTCAGTCAATCCATTTGAATAAGGCTGGACCTCAATATTATCTACCAGAACCATAGAAGAAGAAGCTTTTTTCTCTTTAAATTGCATATCATCCTCACCAGCCTGTGAGGCTGCAGGTAGACTAGTTGTGGATCTGTCTTCTTTGACAAGCTCAGCATTTTTCTTGATTGTCCGTGATCTTGACCCACGAGAAAGAGTGCTTACAACTTTATTTTTCTTCCTTGACCTCAGCGAAGATATTCCATCCAAGTCAACAGTACCATGCTTATGTGAAACCAGTTCTTTTGGTGTATTATATCCATGAGAACTGATGGTGCCGCTGGAACAAGATTGTGAACCAAAACCACGTACAGCTTCACCACTAAAATCCATGACATTCTCCCTCGACTGCTTTGGGTTCTTGCAAGAAATAGATGGGCAATCCAAAGCATTCGTGGGGCTGTTTGATTTCACAGGATTATGGCTTAGTTTGGTAGGTGGCAAGTTTAAAAGATCTGCAAACTTTTTATTTCCTGGCTGCAAATTCCTATCAGATTCAGTTCCATTACTTGTAGAGGTCACAACAGCCTTGGCTACCAGTGCATTAGATTTAAACGAAACATCAAGCTCCACTGGGCTTCCCTCTCTATCTTCTTCCATTCTGTTATTAGAATAAATGAAGGAGCCTCTACTTCTAAACCTACTGGGGTCTGAGTTATCAGTTCGAGCTGAAGGAAAATTGTATTCATCGTTTCTATTCCTATTATGAGACTTCCCATATTGAATCCTAAGTAATGCACTCTTCTTCTGTATTTTCTTTCTGGGACTCTGCCGGAAATCTTGTTTACCTTCTCTACTACCTCTAGAAACAAATCTACCCGTACCATAACTTTGAGGTGCCCGCCTGGAGAAACCAAGTCGGGGTTCTCCATCACCTTCACCGAACTCATTCGTTTTTGTCTCCACTGGTGCATCAGGAAAATCTCTGGAGGGCGGCAGATCATGAGTCCATCTTATATTTTTCTTACGTCGAAACCTATCACTATCTGAACCCATACCATGAAAAGATTCATAACTCCCCATGTTTGACCCATTATCTCTCGAGGAATTAGGGTTAGAATCAACAAGTGTATCACCAAAAGAAGATCTCCTATGAGGACCGCTGGAACTTGATACATAATCATCGTGGTAATCAGTGCTGCGACTACCAGATCGACTTCGTAAAAATTCTGGACTATGATTAGGTTCGAACGCATCAGTCAATCCGTCTCTAAACCTAAAACTACCTTCTAGACCAAGCCTATGATTATCAGCTAGCCGAAAGGGAGACACAGGGATTTGATCGTCGAAAAAACGACGGCAAACAACAGGTGAACCCACCCATGACTCAGGACCGGGATCGGGAAAAGAATTATCCAATTCGTGGATACGAAGACGGGATCGATCGTCATCGAACAGGGGCCTATTGAAAACCCTAGGCGGAGAAGAATGACGGCGAGGGAAATCGAAGTCTTCAACGGGGTGATGATTGAGGAAAGTGAATTGCGATTGGTGAGACGGGGGCCGCAGCGGCGGCGGCGGAGGAAGGGGGCGGTAGGATTGGGGTGGCAGAGGAGCAGAAGGCGGCGGAGGAAGGAAGCGCGGGTAGAAATTAGGGTCCGTGGATAAGCTTTGGGGCGGAGGAGGAGGCGGAGGCAGGGGAGCGGGGGGACGGTGGGACAGCGGGACATACCTGGGAGGGTGGTGGAGGAACGGTGGTGCCTCCATCGTGCGCGGCGGGCGGAGATTGATTGACGGAAACCGTTGATTCTTCTCTCTAAAACTGTTGGCTCTCTCTCTCTCTCTCTCTCTCTCTGTGTTGTGTGTTATGTACGATTGCGTGTCGTTGGCCGCTGTTTATCCTTGACTCGTCTTTTAATCCAACCAGATCCTACTGGGATTGGGAAACATATACATATTTAATAAATAATAATTTAATTATTATTATTATTATTAAATGCAAAATCAATTTTTATTAAAAATAAAAACAAAGAATAACTCTTTTTTTATTATAAAAACAATAATAATATTTACATTTTTTATATTTGAATTTTTTGATAAAATATTTTACAACTTATAAAATGGACGAGAAAGAAAGTTATGCGGATAAAATAATTAATAATTTTTTAAATTAGAAGAAAGGTCCCTGCAATTAGTGTATTTTTGCCTTTACACGCCCGCACGCACATACGTATGGGCCAACTTATATTTTTATTTTTATATTTTTTTGTGTTATTATTTAAATTTTTTATATTTTAATTACCTCACTAAACTTATATTTTGTATTCAATTTAACATATGTATTTTAATATTTTTTTAATATATCAATTTAAACTTTTTATTATTTTCATTGCATTAATTGAATTTATATTTTTAAGTTAATTTAACTCATATAATTTAATGTAAATAGAGTGTAATGTATATTTTATAATTTTATATTATCTTTTTTTTTATACATAAAAATATAAAAATTAAATTTACTCAAAAATATAGGATGAAAGTCATATTGGAAAAAACAAAAAAATTGAATTACCACTTAAAAAAAGATGAAAGTATATAGGTTAAATTGATTATTTAATAAATAATTTAAATTAAATTAATCTAAAAATTTTGGAATTAAAAAATTTATATAGAATCTACCTATTATATATATTATTTAAGTAAATACCTTTTTTAGTGTTCGTGACACGTAAAGTTGTATTTAAAGTTGTATATATATTATACACAATTCTTTATGTTATATTTTCAATTTTTTTATCTTATAAAAAATCAAAATTTTTGAACATTGAACTATTTGAAAGAAAATTCCAAACAAATTATTAAAGATTTGGATGCCAATATTTTAAAAGTTTAATTATTTATAATTTTCACTTTTTAAATACGAATAAGATTATAATTTTATTTATTGTGTTAAATAATTACATATCTAAATAAGTAAAATTTCAAAAAAAATCATTACATTAGTGTATAGATAATTAATTAGTTTTAAAAAATATATGACAAACTATATTTATATAATTTTATAAAATTAAATAATAAATATAACTTTTTTTTCACAATCTATATTTATATTTCTATTTTATGTTGAAACTTGAAAGAAACGAGTCATGCTTTAGAGCTCTTTTCAGTGACCTCACAAGCCTATCTCCAACGCATTGTTAAAATGCTTGTCAAATCAAATAGATAACTAAGTAACTCGATTTGAAGGCATCTAACGTTGCTTGTGTTCACCAAATTCGTTCATCAAAGTTTTTGTAAATCCCAATCCCCTCGCTAGATTTGGCAATCAATCTCGATCAAGTTGTTCTCAGTATCTCTCTCCCACAACAACCATCTCAACACCTGTGCTAGAGATAGTAAATAGGCAGGTCGGCCCAACCCACCTCCCACTTGGCCAATCTATTTGGTGGGTCGGGCCGAATTTGGCCCGCGAGAGAGGCGAATATGGTCGGGGCAATGGAAATTGGGGTCTGACACGGCCCTCTGACCCTTAATAAATGGGCCAAGGCCAGGCCAGGGCCAGCCCGTGGGCCTGATTGTCTGGGCTAACCCGTAAGTAATTTATTTTTTATTTTTTAAACATAATTTTTAAAATATTATTTTTTAATTTTTTCTCAAATGTAACAAATATTTTTTAAAATATATTTATAAGTAAATAATGTTTACTTATAATTTTTATGTTTGTAAAATTATGTTTACAGTAAACAACATAATTTTACAAACATAATTTTAATTTATTTTTTTTTGCGAGTTGAGCCATTTTAATGGGCCAGTTGGTGGGCCGGGCCGCGGGCCACATATCACTGGCCCGACACGGCCCGCATTTTGCTAGGTGGTGTGTGATTTATGCACAATTAATTCGAACAAGTGTACCTTAGTCAAATATGCATATAGTGATGAAAAGAATGTCGATCTCACGAAAATTAGATCACAATACCAAAATAATTTTAATTAGCCTAAGTTGAACTAATTAATTAATCGGATCAATAAAAAGAAAAATAAATGGAAAACTGGATTCTTTGCGAGAAAAATTAATTAATGAGTGCACTAGGGTTTAGATTTCATTTAATCTGGGTTATGCAATTATTTATTTAATTCAATTCAAAACCAAAAATACCTTTACAGTATTTTATAATTATTTATATGTGATGGTAGATTTTCCTCAATTAATTAATAAGCTTTCTCAAGTCATATATTACTTTATTACTTCAATTTCACTGTCAGATTTATGAGCAAATATCAACAAAATAAGTAAATATTAACCTCTAATCTCGGAAAGGGATTTGACTCACTAAGCTTCCTCGATTCTTACACATGAGCTAATCATCTTTCGATCTCATAGTCTAGCATGTGATTTATATTGTCTATGAATCTAATTTATAACAATTCTTAAGTCAATCATGCATAAATCATTAAAAGGTGGCCAATTTTTTAAAGCATTAAACATAACAATATAAATTCTTCACTCAAATAATAATCAAGTTTTAAATCGAACTAAACAAATAATCACATAATCTCAAAATCAAAATCCACTCAAACCCTAGCTAAAATAATTTAGCTAGATATTATTAAAATAAAATTAAAATAAAAATTAAATAGAGAAAAAGTTTCCTGTCAGATCTAAAACAAATCTGGGTGCGGTTGTTGCTAGCACGAAGGCCTTCACTGGGCCTTGGCCAGCAATTGATTTTGGCCTACACTCAGGCTCGGGTATAAAATCTAAAACCCTCCATCAATCCCATTCTCACTCAAGCTCCCGCCGCTTGCCCCCCCGCCCCTTGCCCTTCTCCCTCTCTCGCTCTCGCTAGCTGCAGGCTGCGAGCTTCCTCTTTGTCGCTCTCACTCACTCCAGCCTCTGTCCGACAACTCAGACTATCCGACCATCGCTGAGGTGAGGTCGCTGACTCGCTCCGCTTGCCCTCACCTCACCTCCTAGGTCTATGGTCGCTCTCGCTAGCCTCGCTCAGTCTGTCACCGTCAATTGCTCTTGCTTGCTAGTTGCTGCCTCTTTTCGGGCCTCTGGCTTCATCGCTCGCCGGCATCGCCACCTCGGCCTTAGCCTCGCCCTTGCCGGCTCGCCCCTCAAGGCTCCGGTCCTCCATCTCTGATTGCTCGTTGGAGCTGAACACTGCCTGCCTCTCCGACTTTAACTCTCTCTCCCTCTCGCTTAATCAGTGAGCAGTAAGGCCTCACTAATTTTTGTCTCAAAAAGGTAATATTTTTTAATTTTAAAATTAAAGTATTGATTAAATTATGTTAAATTTTTTTGTATATTTATATTATTATTATATTTTTTTATTTTTTCTTTAATAAATTTTACCTTCACTAAAAATTATTGCTGGCTCCGCCCTTATTGCGTTCTCGTGCGTGAGATTGGCTGGTGCGTGAGGCGTCTTCTTCCTTATATATGTGGGCATGGAGTTAGCCCTAGCCAATTCCAATTCACGCCACTCTATGGACTTATTTAATAATATATATATATATATGTATGTAAATATGCACATGGCATTCACGTCATTTATTTAGTATAGTATATAATAGATATATATAAATATCATAATTTAATATATAATATAATATATATTTTATTTTTTAATAAATATTTAATTAATTATAATATAATATATCATATATACATAAAATACTATAATATATATTTAATTATTAATAAATAAATATTTTTAATTATATTTTAATATTAATTTAATATAATATTAACTTTACTAATTACTTTATAATATTTCATTCTTCTTCTTTTTTCTTTTTACGCTCAAATCTTTGAAATAATATCATTTACTGGATTCCTACAAAAAGAGATTAAAATACTATAAAATTCATATAAACATATATTGTGTAAGAAAAATAGCATAAGGTTAAGACAAAAATTAGATAAAAATATATAAACAATTAAGCCCTAATATTGGACGGGACGGGCCGGCTTATCTGCTACAATACTAGGCCGGGCTATGAGGCGAGCTGGCCGGGCCAGTCCATTTGTCATCTCTAATTTGTGCAAGTCGATTTGTTGTCGAAAAAGGCTCGTCGTTCAGTAAATCCACATATCAAAGGTCCAGACAATCGTCTGGAAGAGGAAATCAGTCGAAGAAGACAACCAGAAGATGCGGCGACGACAACTAGTAGACCAAGCAACAACGACGACCACCAGATCCGATGGTAGCAGCAACCAGCAGACGCGGCGACGGTAATGGGAACAAATGCGGGACAATTAGGGTTTGTGATTATTGATTTTTAATTTTTTTTATTGATTTGTGTATTTGATAAGTGATACTGTGTATTTGTGTATTTGATTATTAATTTGTATATTTAATTATTAATTTTTTATATATATATTTGATTATTGATTTTGTATATGCATGTATTTGATTATTTTGTATATTAAGTAATCAAAGATAATCCGATAAGATTAATTAATTCCCAAACAAAGTTTGACTAATTATCTAAATTAGAGACAACTGTGTTAAAGTTACTTAGTAAGATTATTTCAAATAATTTTGTTAAATAATTGTATTTATAAATATTAATAAATTAATTAAAAAATATATTAAATATTATTAAATTTTAATAATGTAATATTTATTATTAAATTATAAAAATAATAATTTTTTATAGTAGAAAAAATTATAAGTAAAGTAAAATAAATAGAATTAAACTTTATTAATAAATAAATAAAATAGAGAGTTAGGTAGATAGGAAAATAACGAGTGTAATTGAAGTAAATACAATTTTTGAGATTAAAAAGAGAATCAAGAATAAATTGTTTATAATATAATATGAAATATAATAGGAAACCAACAAACGAAATGTTTACATTGAACTCATAAAACCTAATCTCATGGGCCAGTCGAAGGAATCAAGTATCAAACTTTATATTAGCCTTCTTAAAATAGCAAGTAGCAACAGCAATGTTACAACCTTTAGCAAACTCAGGTCTCATCAGTTTGGATTGAGGATGAGAGCTGCTGAGCTGAAACAAATATTGCAGGAAACTAACTAACATACATGTTTGTATTGACCACCGTGTGGGGGAGGAGGAGGGAACATTTGCAGACAACCTCTCATCCAAGTCCCCCAGTTGCTCAACCCAGGCAAAAAGGCTGATGTGGTGTGATGAAGACAACAGACAGAAAAAAAGGAGAAGCCAGCAAAAGCAAATATACAAAAGAATCGCAAACAAGAAGGCCCGATGTTTAGTACCGCTACCATCTTGCTTCATTTGTGGTTTGGGGTGGGTTATTCAGTCAAAGCTCGATGAGCGGCTCCACCGGCCCTGCAAATAGTCCTCCAGTGAAACGCTTTGATCGATGCTGCTCGTGGAGAGAGAATCTTCGTCCACGTCCAGCAATGCAAGGTAGAGATGGGACTGGATATTTGGACATGGAAAGGCCTCATCATCCAGCATGTCACAAGAATTAACCTGCAGCCTTGCCCACTTAGTTACCTCGGGATCGCCCTTCAGGAGTTTTGAGACCTGTCATTTATTTATATATATATATATACGAAATCAATGTATGCCTTCAGTGGCAATGCAGAAATTAAGTCATCAAAATCTCATACGTATCAAGGCTCTATCTACTGTAATGTTCTTCGTTTTCCTGTGTTTTGACTTACACCTCGAGAATATCTTTTCAAAAGAAGAGAATAAGTTATTTGACGACCAGAGATTTAGGCAAAGGGTTAAGAGCTCCATAGACTGGAGCAAGAGTGGCATTGAACTTGGAACACCAGCTCCCTATCAACAATGTTGGATGGGATGCAAGATTTGTCGTTGGACGGATGCAAGCTTCTTGAAATGGGAAATGGGAATTGTGAATTTTGGAGGTGAACTTGATAAGCAAAGGTTTATAAAATTTAGTCATTTTACAGTATTTTCCTTGTGTCTATTGTATTTGAAAGGTTGGATACTTCAATAAAGAACCATAACCACTTACCAAATTTGGTTTGTAAGTTGTCTTCATCCTATTTTAGGTAAAAAGTTTTCCCTGTAAAATCTGTTTCAAACTTTTTTTATACCCAAACACCAAAAATTATCAAAAATATTTTAGCCCAAAACAAGTAGAATGCAAAGTGGGACAAACGGAGTGTTGCATGACAGGCTAAAAATTACTACCATTCAGAAACAATATCCCACATTCATTGGGGTAAATAGATGGTCAAGTTTGGTGGTTTCTAGAGGGCTTGATGATGGTCATCAATTTGGAGCTCAAGAGGGAAGAAGTCATCCAGAAACAATCAAACCAAATAACGGAGGAGGGACAGAAGATAATATTGTTCATTTGCCAAATAAGATGGGTATTTTTATGCAATAGCTAAGGGACTATATGTTACCCGTGCAATGGCTGGGCAGTCTGGGACGGTGCCACTTGTTAGAACATTTAAGTGCTTGCTAATATGAAATATTTAACCCACAGCAGTTGTTTTTCATAGTGGTGTTCAGAGGAGACCAATGAAAACACAGAAGCAGAATTTTTTTTGCCAATCCAAAGCTATTGCACAAGCAAGAGACGACTCAAAAACAGTCCATGTTAAGGCTGTGAGCGATGATATTGAGATAGCCAATAATCAAGCACATGAAGTTATTTAAAACTGAATGGTGATAATGAGCACCGCAGAAACCTAGGCATTTAGGAGAGAACAACTGTGTCAAATGTTAAAAACATCCCATGCAACTAAACATGAAACCAGAAGTGGTGCTACAAAATCATTTCATCTCAACCTTTTGCTTAGTATTGAATGTGAGCTTAGGTTCTTAGGAGATCATAATTATATGGAGAGTAAGTGTTAAAAAATAACACAGTAATAATAACAGAGATGACTTACAATGCACATCTGAGGTCGAGCTCGTGGTGCATGTTTGATACAGAGAGTAGCAGCTAAAACCATCACCTCCATCTGGTCCTCATCATAGTTGCTGCCCAGGCTTGGATCTAATAGTTGGGCAACCTTTCTACCATTTAGAATTGGTTTGGCCTAGAAGGAGCAACTTTTCTAAGAAATATAATCCAGAGGTAAATTTGAAAATAGCAAAATGAGAACAGAGGGCATACCCACATAACCAGGCTCTCTTGGCCCTTTGGATGGTCATTACTTATAGGCTTTCTTCCTGAAAGAAGCTCAAGAAGAACAACTCCAAATGCGTATACATCGATCTTCTCATTAACTTTACCATACATAAAATATTCTGGAGCCAAGTAACTGCAGCAGATAATAATATTCTCAGATTAGCAAGTGACAGAGTACAAATTAAAAAGATCCATAAGGTCTGCTAAGTAACAGACTTCACAGTAAAACCAGACTGTTTATTCATCATAAGTTTAAATACGTTAAAAACAATTACAAGTGCATGTTCTTGCTTTTGACAAAATCCAAACAGAATTTCTAAGTTGAAAGTACAAACCCGAAGGTCCCTGCAACATCTGTGCATGTAATATGAGATGAGACTGTTGATGCCCACTTAGCTAGTCCAAAATCTGACAGCTGAAAACCAACCGAGACAGCAACAATATAAAAAAGTTTAAAACCAACATATAAACTCCAAACCACCAGTATAGGTCAAGTTCAATTACCTGGGGCTCAAAATCATCAGCCAGTAGTATGTTAGATGATTTCACATCCCTGTGGATCACGTGTTTAGCACTCTCGCTGTGTAGATATTCCAGTGCCTCAGCTACACCAATAGCCACCTTATACCTCTCACCCCAACCAAATACATGAGGATCCTTCTTATTACCTGGTTTGGAAATCCAAAAATATAAGAAAACCATTAGCTAAGAATACTAAATACTCATTTTCTGTTTCATTTTGAAGTATTAAACATAGAGGTTACGTTGCATACCATGAAGGTTTTCTTCCAGGCTTCCCCTCAATAGGAAATCATAAACCAGGAGAAGATGGCCATCCTCAAAACAGAATCCAAAAAGTGAGATGATGTTCTTGTGATGCAAGGCAGTAAGAATCTCAATTTCCAATGTGAATTCTTTTAATATATCTTCAGACGGCTTCAGGATTTTCACAGCAAGTTCCTTGCCATCAGGAAGGCAACCTCTGTAAACCTGACTGCTACCTCCTTTTCCAACCAAGTTCTCTGGAATTACGCAAAATAATTCACTCAGCTAAATATACAAGATGTAGATTTATAGATGCAAGTCTAAAAATTAAAACAAGAAAATAAATAAACCTGGCATAAAATTAGATGTCGCCTGTAGAAGCTCCTGGTATTTGAACAATCTGCAAGTTGCAGAGTACTTCTCATGAAGTCCCTCCAATTCTTCAGGTAGGCCTCTTGAACTGCCGCTTGGATAAGATGAAGCGGACATAGTCTCGGTACCAATAGGAACAATTGCACCACTTTCCCCATCTAGTTCCGAAGTTGGATTTCCCTTTTCATTGCAAGTACTTTGCTTTGAGTCTGCACCAAGCAAGTAGTGTCTTCCGGGCAATTGCATTGCCCATTTAACCACAGAGATCTGCTTTGCTGAATGCTGGTCTGAAGCTTTGTGATCTGATAAAGTGGCTCGACGAAGAAGCGGCCAACCAGGTCTTTGTTCAGGCAATTCTCTTATCAACAACGTAATTGAGCCTGCAGCAGCCTCTGCCTTCTCTACAGGTACTATTGCCCTTGAATTGTCCACATCATCGTCGCCAGTAGACCCCTCGGTTGACGGGATGCAAGATTTTTCCAGAAAAACAGAATCTATGGAACAGTTAGAACACTCGTGTTTCAAGAAACTCTCTGCACAACTAGACCCTGTTTTTATTAAGGCCATTCCCAAATTTTTATTGCCCTGATCACTTCTTTTCTGCTCCAAATTTTCACAAGTTCGATTCTGATTCACGTTGAGGTTGTCCGGTACTTTGGAATTCTTATTTCTAGACCTCTGAATGGCACTAAACAACCGGGGTCGGCCATGATCATCGATTCCTGTCAAAATGGCAACCCAAAAAAAAACCGAAGAATAAGTAAGAACTTTACTAGTATCAAGCACAGCATTTCTTTAGAAAAAAATTACAGAAGCACCCTGACCTTTTGCACGATAGCTAGACCTTGAAGGCGCTTCCCTCTCAAACACAACTTTCCCATTATCAACAGCAATTATTGAGCAATCCTTTGGCAGCTTTTTTGCACAGTACTTGGCGACAGAGGCTGATGAACGGATAGTATGATGATTTATAGCAGTTCCTACTATAAAATGAGTAGCAAAATAAGACTTGGCTTCACGAACTAGAATTTTTCGTATGGATGAACCTCTGCAGATCTTAAGCTTGAGATCGACCTGGAAACATCCAGCACGATCAGTCCCTACTAATTAATGATGAGTTTAATGATCAATCTGGTCGAAATAAAAATGCCAAACTGGAAGCAATGCATTGGTTTGGGACCAGAATGTACAGCTTTTTTTTTGTTTTTCCATTTTCTCAGCAACCAAACAGTAATGATTGCGCCAAAGCAAATTGAGAAAAAAGAAGAAAAAGAAGTAGTAGTAGTTAAAACTGCGCTGGATCTCTCAACAACTCGTCAGTATTCCGATTGGTAGCCCAGAAAATACCGAAAAGGAAGCGAAATTTGAACTTTGAGCCCTCAGGCTGGGCTCAATGAAACAAAACAAGAATTAATTTGATTCCTTCCGTGAAAACGAAATCCAGCGCAAATTACAAAAAACTTCAGCAAAAAAAGATAGAGGAAGCCAAACCTGTTTTAAGTTACAGAAACCATCATAAACGGCGAGAATAGAGTCAAATGCCTTAACCAGCGAGAGAAGAGAAGACTTCCCTTCGTGATCCACGATTTCTACACAATCAATCAACCAAAAATCCCCAATTAAACATCAACAATTCTCTCATTCTTTCCTTCCACTCTTCTCCGTAAAAATAAAACCATACCGTTGTCGCCGAGAACATGAAGCGCAACGACGCTATCACCGGGCTGCGCGACCTTAACGAGAGCCCAAGTGAGCAACTCTCTGCTCCGGGAGTCCAACTTCACCCCGACCACCACGGTCCGCCCGGCGGGAACTTCAGCCCCGCCACGCTCTGCGGCGAGCAGAGTCTGAGTCATTGATTCAGGCGAGTGGGGCGTTTTCCAGGCGGCAAAGAAAGCTCATGCAGAGGCGGCGGCTGGGAAGCTTTTAAACCGTCGCGCCTGGTTTTATGCTTTGCTTTTGAAGCTTGCTCTCCGTCCGCCACCACCAGACTAGAAAAATAGAGGAGGGGGAGATGGGCGCTAGTTTCGTGTGTTAGCCGCTCTACGCGATTATGATGATCACGCCTGACATGGCCCCACCTCCAAGGGCTGTATGGTCATTTTCCATATTCATTTTGGCAGAGGTGCTAGTGTAATTATGTCAAACGCACGCACATTTTGTGTAATTATGTAAAATGGAAGCATATTTTTGTCAAAGCGGTCATCTTCTTCTTAAGTCAGCAGCATTTTCTAAATCCAACACGCCACTGTCGCCCTTACCGATCGGACATTTCTTCTCTTTTGTTTGGCATACAACTTACAGAAAAGCTAGATAAAATCTGTGGACATGTCAAATCAATATTTACCTTGACTGAGTATTCTGAATATTTATTTAGATGGCATTTGAGATTGTATTATTATAAAGGACATTGGGTTGTATTTTAAGTGGGCATTTACTATTGGCCAGATGTGCTTATCGAGCGTCTTAACAAAAAAGATGGAAAGGTAAAATTATCCTCTCAAATTTTATAAATTTGTAAAACAGTGTCCCTGTCCACTCCTCGCTTTCCTTCTATGGTCGCTCATCCGTTGCTTTCGCCTCTCTACGATGCTCGCTGTCATCGCCTCGCTGCCATTACTGCCTTGCCTTGCCGACCGTCGCTGAAAAATGTAACGACGGTCAGTGAGGTGAAGACAACATGACAGCGAGGTGCGACGACAAGGCGAAAGCAACCGAGGTAAGGCCATGGGAAGGGAGCGAGGAAAGAGCAAGGACAAGGGCAATGCTTTATAAATTTGTAAAATTTGAGGGGATAATTTTATCTTTTTACCCTTTTTTTTAAGGCGTTCGGTAAGCCTCTCAAGCTCCCGAGACTTTTCCTTTTTAAGTGTTTGTGTTTGTTAAACACATTGGGGCAAGGGCAGATTTAGGACCGGATTTGGGGATGAGTTAGTCTTAAATTTGTAGGTTATTTTAGTTCTTCTCTCCTTAAATGGATCAAATCTAAAAGACAAATATAAAGAAGGACTAAATCTAGGGGTGGGGCCCTAAATTTGCCCCTGCATTGAGGGCTGCAGTGGGGTGCCAGCCAAACTTGACCTTAATAAACTGTTGAGGTTGACTTACCCATGGAGTTTTTGAGTTTTGTTTCTTTGCTTATGTCTCCTCTCTTTATCATTCACACAAAGTTAAAAATCTTCATATGTCGCTATGTAATTATGTCTATTGTAATAATTTAACATTGTAATTGAGTTCAGCT
Organism: Diospyros lotus; assembly: GCF_014633365.1. Classification (NCBI taxonomy): domain Eukaryota; kingdom Viridiplantae; phylum Streptophyta; class Magnoliopsida; order Ericales; family Ebenaceae; genus Diospyros; species Diospyros lotus. The sequence continues at coordinate 5,950,617 of NC_068345.1, forward strand.
TCATTCCCACTCTTGAATTTATAAAACAGTTTTTTTTTTTTGTATTGACTTTAAGAATCATAATGATTGTTGAAATTCATGTAAAGGCATATTAAACATTTAGTTGCCTTGTACTATATATATCAATTTGGATTCTCTCATTAATTTGTTCATTGTCACACATTATAACAATGTTTGTTCTCATTGCTGATGATTACTAGTCGATCCATAAAAATAACAAGTAATCATGTTCATGTTTCTCTCTTAGGCAACTTTTAGGTGTAAAATGATTGGGAATGGCTGCTTAAAAGGAGACAGAATCCTATTGGCCTTCTTAGTCTTCAAAATACATTATTAAGTTTTTATTTTACATTTTTACGTTAGTATTGAGACACGACTTCTAAATTAATTTTAAATATTAAATAAAATTACATTTAATTGAGCCGATTATGATATAATTATCGAAATTGAAATGACCAGATAAAATTATAAATTTACGAAAAAATTTAAAACATGTTCTATTTACTATTTTCAGATCGTTTTTAGTTTTCAATATTTTAAAATAGTAAAAACATGTTTATTTTTATATTTTTAAAAATATATTTTTGAAAATTAAAAAAAAAACTCAAAAAAATAAAAAATCGTGTTGGTTGTTTGTATCACAAATACTCTTAAAATTTTCAAAACGTGAAAAATACTACAAATAAAAGAACGCATTTTCAGTCATTTCAAAATATATAGTCAAAATTTAAAATTAAAAATGAATTCAAAACTTAAAATTAAAAACTAAAATACGAAGAGAACAATTCTTAGTATTTTTGTATTATTATTTGTCCATTTATTTACTAAGATAACGTTTATTAATCAAGATACGGATCAAAAAAAAGTAAGATATAAAAAATATCTCAAATAAAAATATTTTTTATTGTATTTGTTAAATTTTTTAGAAATAAATCTTATGACTTATTATTTTAAATTTTTAAGGTAAATTTAACTTTTTTTTTTAATAATATATTTTAAATTTTATAAATAAATTATTTTAATATAATTTTATTCTATTTAAAAAAAAGGAATCGAGTGGAGCGGAGGTAACGGCCAAAATGGACGAGAGGCGGGGTTTAATTGGGCGGCGGTGAAGCAACCGACGAAAGCAACGGCGGTGGCGGTTGTCGTTTGATATCAATCAATGACACGTAAGGTTGGTACATGAAACGCCACACATCACGTGATCCCTACCACACCCAAGATAAATCTCTCAAAATATCGTATGGACACGTGTCCCATTTAATTTCTTGGCTCTTGCACGCGCTCGCTCCCTCCCTCCGTCTCCTCCCTTTCACTTTTATAAATAGAATATAAAAGATTAATTAATTATTATAACTCTTATGGTAAGAATTATGGTTACATTTGGAATTTTAAGCTCAACTTTTATATTATTTAGAACTTCAAGAGTCTAAATCATATCTTATTCAATGTAAATTAAGTTTACGAATAAAACTAACTTAATCTCATTAACTCACATTAATTACCAAATGGATCAAAGCCCACCAATCAAAATATTAGACATTAATTTCAAATAAAGATATAATACATGTAAGACTGGCAATTTTCGACACAACCCAATTACATGATACGGTTGGACATGAAGTTAGGCGGGTTTAGGTTGAGCCTAAATGGGTTTGCATCATAAACAGGTCAACCCGTTTATAACATGAAAAAAATATATCTTAAATGAGCCAACTTGCCTAACCCATTTAAACATGAAATAAACTCATTTAATATATTATATTATATATATAATATTAATGTTATATTATATATATTAACTAAGCTTCACAATGTTCGTCGCCTAGGGTTTTTATGCACGCCTGATGCCCCTTTCAATTTCTCTTTGTCTCTCCACTCTCCCTCTTTCTTCGATCGCCGTTCTCCTTTTCTCTCGTCTCGCGGCTCTCGTTGTTGCTCGGTGGTCAATCTTTCAGTGCTTCTACCACCGTTCTCCTTTTCTCTCGTCTCACGGCTCTCGTTGTTGCTCGGTGGTCAATCTTTCAGTGTTTCTACCACCGTTCTCCTTCTCTCTCATCTCGCGGCTCTCGTTGTTGCTTGATGGTTAGTCTTTCAATGTCGGTGGTGCTCGATCGTTGATTGGTTACTCTTCCTCCATCATTGATCGGTGCTCAATGCTCACTCTTTCTATGCCGTTCTCATTTTCCCTCGTTGATCGGTGTCAATAGAGCTCGCTGTTGCTCGGTGCTGTTGCTCGGCTCAGTGCTCGTTGTTGCTGGTGCTCACGGCTCAGTTTCGATGGTGCTCGATCAAGGCAATTGCCAGTTGTATGTGTATGAATAAGATTTTGTATGTGTATTGAATAGGCTTTTTTATACATTCAATAAGTTGTTACATGTTATAGGTAAACGGGTTAAGCGAGTTAATAGGTTAACAGGTGACACAAGGTTAAATAGATTAACATGTGACACGACACGACACGTTTAGTTAAACGGGTCGTGTCGTGTTACACGTTTAATAAATATGTCGTGTTCGTAGGGGCAGATCCATGCATGAATTTTCCTATAGCTTACAATTAAAAATATTTTTTTAATATTAAAAAATTATTTTTAATATAAAAAATTATAAATTTTACTAATAATTCAATCAAAAAAAAATTAACCCATCCAAAATTTGTGATGTGTAATTTTATATTTTAAAAAAAAATTAGTCTTCCCTACATAAATTTCTGGATCCGTCCCTACGTATCGAGTTTAAAAAATTTGACACAATTATTAAACAAATCGTATTTGAATTAGTCTAATATGTATTATATATGTGCTTAACACAATATAATTATGATCCGCCAACCCTATTGCCAACCCCCCTAAGTATATGGTTGTGGTGCTATATGGTTGTGGGGCTGAATCAAAGGCTACAAGTGCATGTGCACTGAAAGATGGACAGACATGTCCCTCTCGTCCGTCAATCAAATAGTACAATATTATATTCAAAGTGGACAAATCCGACCTTAAATTTAGTCCTCCCAAAGGGGTTGCCATTATATCTTCCCACGCCCATGTTGGTAATTACGTAAACAAAGACCCTCCATTCCACGTTCGGCTGCAAACAAATGCTATATTTTAGACTTTTGTTTTTTTAAAGAGTAAATGTACTTCTCTATGGTCGGGTCATATTTGGTGGGAGGGTTTGGGTTTGAGGAAATATAGTGAACTTTGGGTGCCTAAATTGACCCATTAACCAAAGATATAAACATCTTACCAGCAATGCTAAAATTGCATTAATCTAACCGGACCCCCCCCCCCCCCCCCCCCAAAGCAGTTTTAACAGATTGATAAGGAAATGTAAACAAGCAGTTGGCTGGCTAACCCTAACTCCAGTTGGTGCAATTGCCCAACAAAATTTGCATCAAAATGATATAGAAAAATCTTTTTACTTACAAATAACAGTTTACTTTGACAATCTTTTTACTTACAAATAACAGTTTACTTTGACTTGGACTGGCGTGGAATTAATTATCCTTGTAACAACAATGTGTAACGTAAATTTGCCTTTTATGTACTATAGTTATCAGTTGAGGTACAGAGAATTTGATTAAATGCAATGTAATGTTCCTGAAAATACAAGAGATCAGGTGTTTGGGGACAAGTCCAAATCCTAGGGATCGGCGCAAAAACGAGACGTGCGGGATGGGGTTCAAGGCGTATTTAATTGGGGTCCACCAAACATCCCCTTATTGTCTCTGCTTCGTCGTGTTCTTGCATGTTACCTTTCCATATCGGCCCTTCTTTTTCCTATAATTTACTAATTCAGCCCCTCTTGGATTGTTGGTCGGTTCAATTGCGCGTCTTTCACGTGCCATGCCTGGTTTTTTTTTGGTTGTTGTCGCACAAACACTCTTATTATTCGATTTTACAATTTTAATAAAAGAGGTAAATTAAAAAATTTAATAAGTAAATTTTAAGCCCCGACAAAATCGTAAATATGAAGACGACAAGTATTTTTCTTTTTAAGATCATTCTTTATCTGCTGAACTATTTCCTAATCAAGGCTCAAACACAAAACTTGGGATCCAAAGAGTAACACCCAACAATTCTTTCTTTGTCAGTTGATCTCCACCTTGGGTTGCTAACTTTCTTACTTATACTAATGTGTCGTCGTTTATTTTCTCAAAACAAAAATGCAAAAATTTACCCCAATATTAATAAAATTTGAAAAGTGTTGCATTTGACTGATCAACGTAAAAATTGGTCATGTTAACGCATGGTCAAATTATTTAAACCATCACAAAATTGGTCACGTTAACGCATGGTCAAATTATTTAAACCATCACAAAAGTCACATGGGTATACTTACAAGAAAAATTCTAATACTTAAATTGTGATAAAAGGTATAGAAAATTTAAGAAAAATGCCTATAATATTCAAAGAGTCAATAAAAATAAAACTTGAAAAGTGTTAGATTAGACATTGGTGATGTTGATAAATGGTCAAACTATTTAAATTATCATAAAAGTCATATAGATTATACTTACAAGAAAAATTTTAACATTTAAATAGTAATTCTTAATCAAAATATAAACTAGAAAAGACAAGATATAAAAAGCATTCCAAACTTTTATCATTTCTAATATATTTGTTAAATTTATCTGTCGACCTTTGAAAAAGAAGTCACACAACTTCTTATATGATATTTTTCAAATATGATTATCTCTCCCTCACCCTCAAGATAAAGATATTTTGAACTTTACAGATAAAAAAAATGACTCATATATCTTTTAATATATTTAAAAAAATTTAACAAGCAGTTTCATAAAAATATTAGAATGCTTCCCAATCTTATTTTGATCATTCTATATTTTGATTAGAAAAATATTCTAACTTTATATTAATACAATTTTATATTATTCATTTTAACAAACGCTATTAATGATAATAAAACGTATAGAAAACTCAAAATAAATGCTTAGAATATTCAAAAAATCAATAAAAATGATAATTATTATGTCTAATCAAGTAACCCCTTTATTTTTGCTTACCCATTTTCTATAAATACATTAGCTATAATAATCATGGTTAAAATATGATGGAGGGTCACATCAACCTTTGAATACGGAAACACAACTCACCTAATATAATTTTTATATATAAATAAAAACTCACTATTAATTGATATAGTATATACATATGTATATAATTGTACGGAAAAGTCCTATATTAGGAACCCTCCTCTCATATGGCAAACATGACAATCTATAAGCGTGGGATTTTTGTGGGCCTTTAGATTACAACTACCACATTGGCAAAGTAATGAATGTAGTGCGAGGGAATATATATATATATAATATATGCTATTCCTTTTTGAAATATTTAAAGATATTGATGGCATATGGCAATGAATTAAAGCAGTGGCCAGCATTATTATACATATAAGAATAATGATATGTAATGTAGAATTAATTGATTGATGCTTTGTGGGGGCTTTTGTCTAATCAATTTGCAGTGGACCAGAGGCACTGCATGTGCACTGAAACATGCACAAAACAAAAGAGCTCAGTCAAATTAGTCTGCATGTGACATGGCCATGTTACCATTGTTAAATCTTGGACATGTTAAAGGGTGCAAATTAATTTGTTTCTTCAATTCATATAATACATTTTTGTACACGTGAATGGCTCTTTTGAGTTTATATATAGTGTAATTGGGGTAGTAAAATTAAGAGAATGTGGCATCATTTTTTAAATATTTTAAGTATTCATATCCTTTTATCAAATTTTAAAAATATTATGTATAATTTAAGCTTAAAAAAGTAAAAAGTATATTTTGACTGGCATTATCCTTAAAACATGGTGGCTTGGAGCAAGGCTTAAAAGATATTGGGAAGCACAAAGACTTTGAGTTCGTTCTACAACCATTTCCCCAAAAAGATGTTGGACTGTACATGATGTGTATATGATCACATTAATTAATTAATTAATAACCAGTGGTTAGGTCATATTTGGTGCTGAAAAGGAGGAAAAGTGTTCGAACAAACTGCAGTTGTTCTGGAAGTTGCCCTGTTATGATGCTTGCTTGGAGCTCTAAAATCCCAAACAATGGCAACTCAAATTAGGGTTTTCGGCTGGGTGGGGGGAAGTGACAGATTAACAAGAAATAACTGCTTGAAGTTAACAGACAAATGGGCATTTGGGAGAGGGAGGGGGGTACCCATTAGCTAGCACTTGGAAAGAGAAGTTGCACCAAAATCATAAGATGGTTAGTTGGGTTGGATTGGCAGATGGGAGTTTACACATTTTTTTAACAAGCCATGAAAAAGGCTATGGTACGAAGGTGACACATTGCTTTTAGATTAGTAATTGAAGGCCACATATATTTGTAGCATAAAGTACTTGAAAATTATAAGCTCTTGTATGCATGTGTCTCCATCATCATGCATGTGAAGTATAGATATTTAATCTTCAATTAGGTCCATCACATTGAAAGCAGTTTGGTGGAGTGAACAATGGTAGCTACATTATGTTCTACAGTACCATTTTGATGGATTATATTTCAATTTTTTTTTACCACCTTTTTGTAATTATATATAATTTGCTATGATGCCTTTTTTTATGATTTAATGAGGCAACACTCTCTCAAATTGTATTGAATGTGATAGTTTAATGGTTTGTAAAATATCGTTATTAAAACAAGATTAATTGAATTGCAAACAAGATGTTATATAGATTTGATTCAAGAAGAAAGTTAGTCGTGTCAATAAAATGATCAAAATGGGACAATTCTTTATGAACATAATAAAACTAGATAAAATGATCAAAATAAGTGTGTATTGGATATCGTCTTGGCCCATCTATAAATTGTGGATTAGCAATAGAGCTCCCATTTCTGGTCATCTTATCTCATAAAAAAATTGATTAGCAAAAATTAATTGCTTTTAGTAGGGTTATTTGACCGTATTATTCGAAATTTGAAATTCTAAATTCATTAAGAAGCATTTGCATTTAAAGCATTTAAAAAATGGTCAAAATTCACCCTAAATTTAAACTCAATAAATAAATGAAATGGTGTTACTGTCATTCAAATGATAGAATTTTTAAAATAAACATTTCAAATTACAACTACAAATTTTAAATGACGTGATATGAAATATTTTTATATATCCAAACACAAGTTTAAAAAAAAAGCAGGCTTGGGCCCAAAATGTCTAAGCCCATTTGATTTTCAAGTGGGCTTGGGCCCAAAATAGTGTCCGGTTCGTTCGGTGAGAATGAGATCTATTGGACCTCATCGTGGCCCATTGTGTAAGCTACAGCTTGGCCATAA